>NC_080169.1:68491215-68731215 GCF_950295315.1 Erinaceus europaeus | reverse complement strand
GGACAGACTGAAATTAAGGAGGAGGGAGAGATAAAGATAGAGATAGAGAAAGAAAGACACCCGCAGACCTGCTTCACTATTCTTGAAGCATCCTGCTTATAAGGTGTGTACTAGGGCTCAAACCCAGACCTTTGAGCATGGTAATATGTGTGGTCAACTGGTACACTGCTAGATGGCCCCAATATATGTTTTTTCTTTCTTTCTTTCTTTCTTTCTTTCTTTCTTTCTTTCTTTCTTTCTTTCTTTCTTTTTCTTTCTTTCTTTTTTCTTAACAAGCCTTTCAGTTGTGGTTCAGCACATGTCCAAGGCTCTGTGTTTACTCTCATGTGCTCACAAAAAAGGTGCCAGGTTAAAAAAAATCAAAATTTATTATTGGTATCTAAAGGCACTTAAAGTTTTCACTTTTTTCCATTCTAAACAGTAAGGCATGTGATTTCAGGAGGGTGGTTCAATAGGTAACATACATCCCTTGAAATCCTAGATGCCCTGGGTTTTGACTGCCAATAACACACATGGGAGTGGCACTTTTTCTCCCTCTCCCTCTCCCTCAAGATCTCCCTCCCCCTCCCTCTCTCCCTCTCTCCTTCTCTCTTTTCTTTCTCTTTCACTCACAGTATTCAGGTATAATTATGTATAATTGTATAATTATGTATTAGAAAAAGAGGAAGGTAATAAATTTTAAACACTAATAACTTGTCATCAAATTTCATCTTTTTGCAATTTAATGCTAGCTGTAGACTGAAGTCTCAGGATTCTTTTGTATCTTTCATAATTACTTAACCTATTTGATTGCTCCAAATATGCCCAGTGACCCTTCCATAATGTTCATTTTATTATATGAAATATTTTTTATGTCCACATACTGAATTCATATTTATACATTCCAAATGTACACTGATATCATAAAATAGGCCCATATTAATGAAAATCATTTTCTGACAACTGAAAATATTCAATCAATGACAGAACGTTTCTCCAGAGAGCAATAAAGCTAGGCATAGTTAAAGTATGCTGGGCAACTCACTGTGTCTTTGAATAAGGGTCAATAAATTATGTATATTGTATACATAGAATGGTTGTTCTCAGAAGCTGCCTAACACCCAGGTAAAATCAATAATCATGTTGTCCTACTCAGATCCAAAATATATCTGTTAGAAGTACCTAAATCATTGTTTATGAAGAACAGTTTTTAAAAATAAAAGCTTTTAAAAAATTCGATTAAACTTAAATGCAATTATGTATAGACTATTTTATGTTTCTGATAGGATGAAACTTATGATAAAAAGGATAAATAGTGTGTGTGTACCTGCCTTCATGTATCTTATATTCTAATGGGAGAGGAATGGACAAAAAATAGTGTGAAGCATCAGTATTGCATAAAGTATTGAATCATCTCTTTCAACTACTCCTAATACCTAATTCATGCTTTTGATTATCTCCCAACTCACTCTCTAATCTCTTGTGCTCTCTCCACTTCCTCCCATTCTCAACTGGGTTATGTCCTGTCATTTTTGATGTCCTCTCAATGAATTTTCCAACACTCTCACTGCACTTTAAGTTAAAGTTTTCAAAATAATATCTGATCCTATTTCTCCATTCTCCTGCTCCCCAGGACACACGATTTTATATGTCTTACTTTTGTTTCTTCTCTTGAGATGAGGTTAGCAGTTTGGGACATCCTTTTCTTTATTCTGTCTCCACTTTTTCTGATTTACTTTTATTTATTTTGCTGATGTCTTCTTAAAGGACACTTAACACAAAACAAATTTAAGACATATTGGAATAAATCAGGCGCCTTTTCTACAAACTCTTTGTTACTGCATTTGTTTGCTTTGTAACTTTTATTTCTATTTTCAATAATCAAATACTCAATTGTTGTCAATTATCACTATAAACGGTAATTGTCACTAAGGACAAACAAGATCTGCTTTTTCTTAACCATTACATTATTTATAGCATTTGCATAACCACAGAAGCTGCTTAATGAATGCTTGATTAGTAATTAAAATTTAAAATTAATAAGAGAAATATCAATTGTAAAGTGAGGCTCATTTGTAAAAATTGTTGATAGTCTATTTCAACAAAAGTAGTCCTTGCATATAAGCTGTTAATAATAGGCAAGTTTGTAGAACAATACAAAATTTTTAATGCAAAATAGGCAAGTTTGTAGAACAACACAATTTTTTATGCAAAACAAAGTTTTTTAGGTGTTGTTTCTTTCTCGCCTATCACTTACCATATCAAGAAGGGAAAATATCCTTGATATATCATTCATCAGACCTTTCTCCATATGGGAGTACACTGAAGGAAAAGTGAAACTTTCATAGATATTTCATAAAAAATACTTCAATAGTCTGGAAATGAAGTGAAATTTTTGATACTTTAGAAGTAATAGTGTCCTTAAATCACTCCTAATTCTTTACTATTCCAAAATCATTAATAATAGAGACCAAGGTTATTCTGTTACATGGTATAAAAAAGTCTTTTGCTTTGTTATTCTAAAATAATTTTGCTTTAAGTTCAACATATATACTAATTTTCTGTACTTGAGATTTTCTTTTGTAAGCAAGTATAATTATTCTTGATATACAATTTCATATTTTTTTTTAAAAAATGATGCATTAACTACATGATGTGTGTAAAAATTATCTCATAGGTTTGAAAGACTCCTTACTGAGTGGGCTATTATATTCATAGTCACTACATAGTTATGACACACATTTTTTAACTTTAGTTTGTAACAGCTTTCCTATGACAAATTAATGTGTTATAGCATTTGTTCTTTTCAAGAGTACAGTTCAAAGTTTGTAGAATATGTAAAATTAATCAAGTCATTATCACTGTCTATTGTGATTGAGAATATTTTCATCATATCAGAAAGAAACATCATACTCATTTGTAATCAACCTTCACCTCTGCTTTCTCCTAACCTCTGGCAAACACTAATTTACTTTGTCTTCAAAGAGTTGCCTATTTTAAACATTTCACGTAAATTAAATCATGCAATACAGTCTTTAGTATCTGCTTAAATGTTTTCTAGTTATGTTCTTGTTGTGGTACTGATCAGTACTTTTATTGCTTTTCACAACTGGGTATGTCATGTTTTTTATTTATTTACATGGAGATGTACAATTAATTTGCTTTTATTCTTTGAATAAAATGAATCATTATTTATATAAAATTTCTATACAGTTCATGAACAAGATTTGTGAAACAAAGTTTTCATTTTTCTTATGTTTCTACCTGAGAAAACAATTATGAGGCTAATGGATAACTCTTATGTATACATATATATATTTAAAAATATTATAGAAAATTTATTAGAATTGAAAAGTTAAAAATAGTCACAGAGAAAACAAAAGACAGGAGAGGAGAGGAGCAGTTAAAAGGAACTATCTGCCTTAAATGTAAGGCAGAGAGAGACATGTTGACAAAGAGAGAGAGCCAACTAGCCATGTGTAACTTTTTGATTAACTGTCTGCCAGACTTGCACAGATGCTGCACCATTCTATAATTCCATTGGCAATGTATGATAGTTTTCAGATTTTCATTTTCATTAGTCATCTTTTTGTATGATTGTTAGATCATTACTGTTTCATAAATTTGTTTCAGAAACTATCAAATACTTAGAGGTAAACATTGGTGGAACATTTTCCCACCTAAACCTCAAGGACGTCTTTGATGATACAAACCCAGCTGCAAAGAAGACTAAAGCAGAAACAACTTAGTGGGACTACATCAAATTGAAACGCTTCTGCACAGCCAAAGAAACTATCACACAAACAAAAGAGAACACTCACAGAATGGGAGAAGATTTTCACATGCCATACATCAGACAAGAGACTAATCACCAAAATATACAAAGAGCTCAGCAAACTTACCACCAAAAAAGCAAATGACCCCATCGAAAAATGTGCAGAAGATATGAACAGAACATTTACTACAGAAGAGATCCAAAAGGCTAACAACATGAAAAATTGCTCCGGTCACTGTTTGTCAGAGCAATGAAAATAAAGATTGAGATACCACCTCACTCCTGTGAGAATGGCATACATAAAAAAGGAAATTAGCAACAAATGCTGGAGAGGCTGTGGGGACAGAGGAACCCTTCTGCACTGCTGGTGGGAATGTAAATTGTTCCAGTCTCTGTGAAGAGCAACTGAAGAACTCTCACAAGGGTAGACATGGACTTTCCATATGACCCAGTCATTCTCCTACGGATATACCCCAAGAACTACATTAACACCCAAACAAAAAAATGTGTGTACACCTATGTTCATAGCAGCACAATTCTTTTTTTTTATTTTTTTAATTTAAGAAAGTATTAATTAACAAAACCATAGAGTAGGAGCGGTACAATTCCATTCAATTCCCACCACCCAATCTTCATATCCCACCCCCTCCCCTGATAGCTTTCCCATTCTCTATCCCTCTGGGAGCATGGACCCAGGGTCATTGTGGGTTGCAGAAGGTAGAAGGTCTGGCTTCTGTAATTGCTTCCCCGCTGAACATGGGCGTTGACTGGTCAGTCCATACTCCCAGTCTGCCTCTCTCTTTCCCTAATAGGGTGGGTCTCTGGGAAAGCGGAGCTCCAGGACACATTGGTGGGGTCTTCAGTCTAGGGAAGCCTGGCCAGCATCCTGATGACATCTGGAACCTGGTGACTGAAAAGAGAGTTAACGTACAAAGCCAAACAAATTGTTGAGCAATCATGGACCCAAAGCTTGGAATAGTGGAGAGCAAGTGTTAGAGAGGTACTCACTGCAAATTCTAGAGTACTTCTGCTTTCAGGCATATATTTTGCAGTAGTTTAAGGATACGTGTGAACAAATGCTCTCTCTCACAGAAACTGGTGTATATCTAGGTTTTGGGACTTTGTTAGAAAGTGAACCACCTGAGATGGAATTAGAGTATACTATGAAAGGAAAGGTCTCACCCGAGTAATGAAGCTGAAGGGTTGTCATTCCACACGTGTAGTCTCTGGACACAGTCTGAAGTGAAACATGTTGAGGTGGCAATCGTTGTGTTGGTTAGGTTATGATCGGTAGATGCAATATTATTTGATATGGATTGGGAGAGGCATACGGGAAAGTGGGCCCTATCCAATGGTTCCCGGACTGGGGGAAGTAGAGGCTCTATAGTGGAGATGTGAGGTTCCTGCTGTCTTAGGGTTCAAAAAGACAATCGATAGTTAATGTTATCATCACATTATTTGGTAATTGGGTTAACTTTTGAAAAGTCCTTTTGTTAGGGTTTGCTGTACAGTACCCAGTATCTTGTATATAGCTGTGCTATTGGTTGCTTCTGATCTACTTGGTCTAGGCTTTTGAGAGAGTCATATCAATTACACAGCCTATATATTGAAAAGATTCAGTTTGTGTTTTGAAAAACTTCGAGACATACAATTAATTTTCCCCCTCTCGTATTAATTAACTATTGATTTATATGACTACATTTTGCTAGGAGTGTACATAAACACCATTCCCACCACCAAAAGACTGTGACCCATCCCTCCCACCCACTCCCACCCCCCACTGGCCCAGGAAGCTGCATGTCTACCCCTCACCACAGGGTTTTTACTTTGGTGCCCTACTTACAGTTTGGTCAAGTCCTGCTTTTAGTTTCCCTTTCAGATCTTCTTCCTCAACTTCTGTTGATGAGTGGGATCATCCCATACTCATCTTTATCTTTCTGACTTAGTTCACTTAACATAATTCCATCTATCTCTGTCCAAGATGGGTCAGAGAAGGTGAGTTCATTGTTCTTGATAGCTGCATAGTATTCCATTGTGTATATATACCACGGCTTTCTCAGCCACTCATCTGTTGTTGGGCACCAGGGTTGCTTCCAGGTTTTAGCTATTACGAATTGTGCTGCTATGAACATAGGAGTACACACCTCTTTTTGGTTGGGTGTTATGGAGCCCTTGGGGTCTAACCCCAGGAGAGGAATTACTGGATCATATGGAAGGTCCATGTCCAGCCTTCTGAGAGTTTTCCAGACTGCTCTCCACAGAGGCTGGACCAATTTACATTCCCACCAGCAATGTAAAAGGGTTCCTCTGTCCCCACAACCTCTCCAGCATTTGTTGCTGCTGTCCTTTTTGATGTATGCCATTCTTACAGGAGTGAAGTGGTATCTTAGTGTTGTCTTAATTTGCATTTCTCTGACAATCAGTGACCTAGAGCAGTTTTTCATATGTTTGTTAGCCTTTTGGATCTCCTCTGTGGTGAATGTTTTGTTCATATCCTCTGCCCATTTTTGGATGGGGTCATTTGCTTTTTTGGCGCTACGTCTGCTGAGTTCTTTATATATTTTGGTGACTAGTTTCTTGTCTGATATATGGCATGTGAAGATCTTCTCCCATTCTGTGAGGGGTCTCTCTGTTTGTTTAATAGTTTGGATGTGCAGAAGCTTTTCAATTTGATGTAGTCCCATTGGTTTGTTTCTGCTTTAGTCTTCCTTGCAATTGTGTTTGATTCATCAAAGATGTCCTTGAGGTGTAGGTGGGAAACTGTTTTACAATGTCTTCCTCTAAGTATTTGATTATTTCTGGTCTGACATCTAGGTCTTTTAACCATTTGGAGTTGATTTTTGTTGTTGGTGAGATAAAGTGGTTCAATTTCATTCTTCTGCATGTTACAACCCAATTTTCCCAGCACCATTTATTTAAGAGAGCCTCCTTTTTCCATTTATCCTTTGGGCCCCCTTATCAAAGATTAGATGCCCATAGGTGTGGGGATTTATTTCTGGCCTTTCAATTCTGTTCCACTGGTCTTTGTGCCTATTTTTGTTCCAGTACCATGCTGTTTTGATGATGATGGATTTATAATATAGTTTAATTTCTGGGAGTGTGATGCCTCCATTTCTGTTTCTTTTCCTTAAGATGGTTTTGCAATTCTAAGTGTTTTCATGTTCCAGATAAATGATTGTAGTGTTTGTTCTATTCTCTTAAAGTAGCTTGGTGGAACTTTGATGGGTATTGCATTAAATTTGTATATGGCTCTGGGGTGAATATTCATTTTGATGATATTTATTCTTCCAATCCATGAGCACGGGATATCTTTCCATTTCTTGGTATCAGTTTCTATTTCCTTGAGTAGCGACTCATAGTTTTCAGTATATAAGTCTTTCACTTCTTTGGTCCACTTTATTCCTAGGTATTTGATTGATTTTGCTGCAACAGTAAATGGGAGTGATTTCTGGATGTCTTCTTCAGATTTAGTGTTTGCATAAAGAAATGCCACTGATTTTTGTACATTGATTTTATAGCCTGATACCTTGCTATATTGCCTAATAAGTTCCAGTAGTTTTCTGCTGGATTCTTTAGGTTTTTCTATGTATACTATCATATCATCTGCAAATAATGAGAGCTTGACTTCTTCCCTTCCAATCTGTATTCCTTTGATTACTTTCTCTTGCCTGATTGCTATGGCAAGAACTTTCAGTACTATATTGAAGAGTAATGGTAACAGTGGACAGCCCAGCAGCACAATTCATAATAGATAAAACCTGGAAGCAACCAAGGTGCCCAACAACAGAGTAGTGACTGAGAAGCTGTGGTGTATATACACAAGGGAATACTATGCAGCTATAAAGAACAATGAACCCACCTTCCTTGACCCACCTTGGATGAAGCTAGAAGGAATTATATTAAGTGAACTAAATCAGAAAGATAAAGACTAGTATGGGATGATCCTACTCATAAACAGAAGTTGAGAAAGAAGAACAGAAAGGGAAACTCAAAGCAGGATTTGACTGACTTTGGAGTAGGGCACCAAGGTAAAAAACCTGGGTTGATATTGAGGGTGGATGTTCTACTTCACAAGGTGAGAAGAGGGTGGGGGATATGGGATGGGATGGGACAGTGTTTTTGCTGGTGGGAATGGTGTTTATGTACACTTCTATTAATTTGTACTCATATGAATCACTGTTTAATTAATATGAGAGAGGAAAATTATTTGAATGTCTCAGAACTTTTTAATGCACAGACCATAGGCTGAGTCTATGATATGCTGACTCTCTCAAAAGCTTAGACCAGGGAGAACAGAAGCAACCGGTGGCACAGCTATATACAAATAATATCAAAGGATATAAATTATGGTGATGATGTATATAATACAGCAAATCCTAACAAATGGATTTTTCAATGTTAACCCAATTGCCAAATAATGTGATTATAGCAATAACTATCTATTTATTGCCTTCTTAAACCCTAAGACAGCAGGAACCCCCTACTTCCTCTATAGAGCCTATATTTCTCCAGTCCTGCAACCTCTAGAGTGGGGCTCACCTTCTTGCGTGCTTCTCTCAATTCATAACAAGTGATATTGCACCTACAGATCCTAGCCTAATCAATGCAATGAGTACCACCTCAGTATGTTCCACTTCAGACTTTGCCCAGAGACATCAGGCATGGAATGTCAGCCCTTCAGCCTCATTACTCAGGTAAGACCTTTCCTTTCATAGGATTCTCTAATTCCATTCCAGGTGGTTCACTTCCTAACATAGCCCCAAAACCTACATGTAGACCAGGTCCCATGAGATAGGGCATATGTTCACATGTATACATAAATTAGGGCAAAATATATACCTGAAAGCAAAAGCACACAACAGTCTGTAGTGAGTCAGTATAACGTTCATACTGAAATAGTGTCTACTTATACTTAGATATCCTCATCACCCATTTCCTATTATACTTTCCTTACTCACTCCCAAGCTATCCTTATCAAAGCAAGGACTGCAAAAGCTGAATAAGGGCAAGAGACTGGTATACTTTAACAATGACCCTTTAGTGACTATCAGCCCACCTCATCAGGGCCTATAGGCCCTATGGGGGGAGTCCTGAGATTCCCAAACAGACATGATGGGCTTAGACCTTGAATAAATCCCTCTCTCCATTGTTACCTGTCATCTCTATCAGGAACAATAAAACAGACCCCTTTTTGGGCTCCCATAGGACTTAGACCTCAACTTGGATCAACAATGGTAGAGAATGTTCCATCCTCCAAAGGGAGGCTGGACAACATACTCTATGCTACACCTGAGGAAGATGGGTCAATATTGGGGCAGCTTGGAATGTTCCTACTCATGACCACAGAATGTGAGCTCAGATCTACAAGGATGCAGAGGTCACATAGGCTCCTAAGCTGAATATTGGCCCCAGATCATATCAAATCGCTGAGGTTTACAGTCAACAATATTTATACAACTTTCCCTTATTTGGGAGCTACTCTCTTCCCTGATCCAGTTTTCTGGTCCTTTTTCCAGCCATGGCATCATCTCCCCAGACAATAACTAGGATCCACCTGCATATCAGATTTCAAGCTCAGGGAAAAAACAAACAAACAAACAAACAAATACCAGCATAGCCAAAAAGGCCCTTTGGAAATATGCCTACTAGCTATCTACAGAACTGAGACCAACCCCCCCAACTCTTCATCTGCACTATTCCAGGCTTTAGGTTTATGAGTGGTCAACAATTTGTTTGATTTTATATGTTAACTCTATTTTCAGCCACCAGGTTCCAGATGCTAGCATGATGCCAACCAAAATTCCCTGGACAGACAACCCCACCATTTCATTTCATCAATCCCACTTTTCATTTCTGTGTCTTGGAACTCCGATTCCCTAGAACTCTACCCCACTAGGGAAAGAGGGAGGCAGGCTGGTAGTATGGATTGACCTGTCAACATCCATGTTCAGTGGGGAAGCAATTACAGAAGCCAGACATTCCACCTTCTACATCCCACAATGACATTGGGTCCATACTCCCAGAGGGTTAAGGAACAGAAAAGCTATAAAGGGAGGGAATGGGATACGGAGTTCTGGTGGTGGGAATTTTGTGTAGTTACCTATGGTTCTGTCAGTGTTTCCTTTTTATAAATTAAAAAAATATAAAAAAATAAATTAACTAAGCCAGAAAAACAAAACAAAGCAAACAAACAAACAAACAAACAAACAAAACCAGGCTGAGTATGGATTAAGCTGCCAATGTCCATGTCTAGTGGAGAAGTAATTTCAGAATACAGACCTCCCACCTTTTGCTCCCAACAGTGATTCTGGGTCCATGCTCCCAGAGGAATAAAGAATAGGAAAAAAAATGGGATATGAACACTGCTGGTGGGAATTGTGTGAAATTGTATCCCTTTTATCCTACAGTCTTGGTCTTGTGGATCATTATTTAATCAATAAAAAAGAAAGAAAGAAAGGAAGAAAGAAACAGTGTTCATATGACAATATTCTTGTAGATCATTTTCCCCCAATAAAAAGATTTGAGAATAAAATGGAATAGCTGTGAAGATAGCATATGTTTATGTAGAAAGATTATGATTCCTGAGGCTTCAAGGTCCCAGTTTCAATCTCAGCACCATCATAAACCAGAGCTGTGTTCTGGATTTAAAAAAATGCAGTAAATAACTGAGTGTTTTATAAGTAAATGAAACTTAGAGGTTTAAATGCTAATAACCAATTACATTGTCCCTTTAATCCGAATTCATTTAATTCCACCTACAGTAACATAGATTTTTTTTCATGTTTATTCTGATTCAGATTTATCACTAACAGTAGTCAAGAAGTAGAAACAACTTAATGTTGATTGACAGACAACTAGATGGAGAAGTTATGCAATATAAACTCAAAAGAAAACTATCTGGGAGTTGGGTGGTAGTGCAGTGGGTTAAGCGCATGTGGAGCAAAGTGCAAGGACAGGCATAAGGATTCCTGTTGGAGCCCTGGCTCCCCACCTGCAGGGAAATCGCTTCACAGGAGGTGAAGCATGTCTCCAGGTGTCTAGCTTTCTCTCCCCCTTTGTTTCCCCTCCTCTCTCCATTTCTCTCTGTCTTATCCAACAATGACGATATCAATAACACCAATAATAACTACAACAATAAAACGACAAAAGGGAATAAGTAAATAAATAAATATTTTTTAAAAGAATATTATCTACTACTTTTAAAATGATGACTGGACACAATGAGTGAATTGGAGGTGATTATGCTTAGTGAAGTAATTAAAGAGTTGAAGAAACAACTATTGAATAGTTTCACTCACATATAGAATGTAGAGGATTAAATCACAGAACTCTAAAAAATGAAAAAAAATAAAGAAGTAGCCAGCTATATGTCTCTAAGACTTTGTGATAACTATGGTGGTTATTTATAGAGGATAGTGGACACAATATGTAGTTATACCCCTGTAATCTTATAATTTTGTAACCATGATTAAATCAATGATAAAAAATAAAAATAATTTATTACCTAATAGAAATAATATGACTTTTATGGTAATTGAACTAGAAGGAGAAAGACAAAAACAGTATAATTTCAGTCCTAGGTGAGATTTAAGAAATTGAAAAAGGGGAAAAGCGAGGTAAATTTTTAAGTAGATATGATCTAATGCAGGGTGAGGAGACAGCATAATATATGCAAGACTTTCATTTCTGAGCCTCTGCAGTTCTAGGTTAAATTCCCCACACCACCATAATGGCAGAACTGAGAAGTGCTCTGGGAACAAAGAAAAGAAAGAATAGAGAAAGAGGAGAAAAGAGAAGGATAAAAGAAAGGAAAAGGACACCTACAGCAGCAGATCTGCAGATCTACTGCTTCTAAATGAAGGAGACAATAGTGGGCTAAGGAGAGTCATGTAAACCCCATGTCCTCTGATGGAGAAAAAGAAAAATTAGTCAGCAAAATTGTACACCATGACAACAATCTTGTTGAGCCGTGCCATGGAGAAGAGAGAGAGATCCGGAGCGAAGAGGGAACACAAATCTTTATTTGTGCTGGCACCTCAGAGTTGGGTGAGAGAGAAGCAGGTTGGGCCACGTGGAGGTAGCAAAATTGGCTGCCTCACGCAGCAACCTTTCCTGCGTCTAAACACCGAAGTGAAGGGCCGGCAAGAGAGAGAGGTGCGGAAGAAGGGCTTTTATGGGAGTAGCTCTCGTGGGAATGGGAAGGGGGAGGAGTAACCATAGCACTCCAGGGTAGGATAAGAACTCTCCGGGAATGGGAAGGGGGAGGAGTAACCAAAGCACTCCAAATATCCTGGGGAACAGACAATGCCCTGAGGGCACAACATGGCGGAACAGGCCCTCCGAGAATGTCCCAACTCTCGTGGGAACTAGCAATAGCCTGAGGGGACAACATGGCAGATGTGACTGCATCTGCACAATTTCCCAGCACAATCTTGTAAATCACTATTTCTACAATATTTCCACAATAAAACGGCTTATTAAAAAGCCATAGGGGTCAGTCTTTGACACACCCAGTAGTTTACACACATACACATGTGTCAAGATCTATGTTTAATCCCACATTCCCCATCAGCAAGAAGGAAACATCAGGAACAGTGCTGTGAGTATCTCTCTTTTCACACTCTCTATCCCATCCTTTCTCCCTCTCTATTTCTATCTCCATATGAAAATAAAAAAGGGGGGCAATGGTTGAGGAAAGAGCAAAATGGTTATGCAAAAGAACTGCATGTCTGAGCTCTGAAGTCCCAGGCTCCATCTCGAGCAACATTAGCTAGCTATAGCTGATCAGTTCTATGGTCTGTTTCTTTCTCTCTGTATCTCTCTTTTATTAAAATAAAGTAATATATATTTTAAAAAATGGCCATTGAATAGTCAAATACTGAAGGTATAACCACGATTAAATCAATAATAAATCTATATATATTACCACACTTTATTAGGCGGGTGATGGCTTACAGTATAGTTCTTGACCTAACTTTAAAATCAACTCTAGTTTGAGAATAAAGTGTATGTAACATATAGGGATGTCTTCATTGAGTTTTAAGCTTTCTGTCACAGAAATCACACATCTCCTTTATTCAAGAAAAAAATCTAAACTACATGTAGTCATATGGAGTCATATTCATAATCTCTGCTGACCATATTAAAATTTTATTGAAGGTTAATTCCGATACTATATTAAAGAGTGGGTGAATTTCACTCTTCATACTAGTTATGATCACTCTTTTGATTCATTAAACACTACTCTTGCTATAATGTACAATTTAGCACCTAGTTTGTCTTTTTCACTGCAGTTTCATTTTGGGATTAAGATTTAAGAGTATTTTATTCCTTTTATAATGCCTTTAAATCTGCATTTTTCATTATTCTTTTACTACTGTTAATTTAACAGATATTTCTTATTAGATCCTTTGTTAGACTTATTCAGCATTTAACTACAGTAAGCCATATTTGCTAACTTTTATCCTTGGTTCTTAGAGTATCTAAGATCTTTCCTTTTGATTATACTGTTTTTCATCACTAAAAACTTCTCACAACTTGCTACTCAAATACCCCACCAACAAAAGGGAGAAAAACAATTTTCCCTTAAAAGAAAGCTTAAATTTCACAAGTCTATAAAATGTTACACTATGCATCATAATTCTTCAGAGAAATATTTCCAAAGTAACCATGTCACCTAAAACTGAAAATATGTATCAATAAGATTTTAATTATTGTTGCTTGTTATTTAAAAAAAAAATCAAACTGAGCAAAATGGAACATTTATACTGATATAAATACATCATGTAAAATTAGTTCATTATTATGTAGTTATAATAAGAATTAAATTTAAAAGATATTGGGGGCCAAATGGTAGCACACCTAGTTGAGCACACATGTTACAATGTGGAAGGGCCCAGGTTTGAGCCTCCGGTTCCCACCTGCAGAGAGAAAGCACTGCAAGAGGTGAAGCAGGACTATAGGTGTCTCTCTCTGTCTCTCTCCTGGCTATCTCCCTCTACCTTCTCATTTCCTGCTATCTCTATCCAATAAATAAAGACAATTAATAAATAATTAAAAAATAAAATAAGATTTAAAAGATATTATATTGATAGTTATGGGAGACAACTCAGCAGTAAAGGATTTGCCTTATATGTGTGATGCCCTATGTTCAGTTCCCAGCACCATATAAGAAGAACAATAACAAACATAATAAATTATGGAGCATATATATGCAAAAAGTTATTAAGTTTGGGACTGGTGGCACACCTAGTAGAGAGTACATATTACAATGTTCAAGAATCCAGGTTAGGGAGTCGGGTAGCACAGTGGGTTAAGCGCACATGG
This sequence comes from Erinaceus europaeus, assembly GCF_950295315.1. NCBI lineage: Eukaryota > Metazoa > Chordata > Mammalia > Eulipotyphla > Erinaceidae > Erinaceus > Erinaceus europaeus. The sequence goes on along the minus strand of NC_080169.1, from coordinate 68,717,135 downwards.
CGCGAAACACAAAGACTGGCATAAGGATCCTGGTTCGAGCCCCCAGCTCCCCACCTGCAGGGGAGTCGCTTCACAGGCGGTGAAGTAGGTCTGCAGGTGTCTATCTTTCTCTACTCCTCTCTGTCTTCCCCTCCTCTCTCCATTTCTCTCTGTCCTATCCAACAATGACAACATCAATAATAACTACAACAATAAAACAACAAGGACAACAAAAGGGAATAAATAAAAATTAAAAAAAGAATCCAGGTTAAAGTCTTCCATTCTCTTGGGTGAACAGGCACACTTGGTAGAGCAGAAATATTACAATATTCAAGAACGCAGATTCAATCTCCTGGTCCTTTCCTGCAGGGAGAAAGCAGCATGAATGGTAAAGAAGTGCTGCAGGTGTCTCTCTCTTCTTATCTCCTCCTTTCCTTTTGATTTCTGTGTCTCTATACGATAATATACATGTACATATATATATATTAATAAAATATGTTCTCAGTGCTGAAGCAGTGCTGCAAATGTCTCTCTCTCCCACTCCTCTTTCCTTCTCAGTTTATATCTCTTCAAAATAAATTAACAAAATAAAAGTTTAAAAATATATTAAGTTTAAAAAGATGACAGAATATTATCTTTTAAATACTAAATATAACTTTACTTACAATATATTTTATTAGAATCCTGTAAACATGAGGTATGAATTTTCTTCCTAACAAAGGATAAGTAATACTTAAATCAGGTTTAACTAGCCATATGGGTCATATCCAAAATGCTGAATTTTAGCTAAAATATGGAAACAACCCAGGTGTCCAACAGTAGTATAGTGGAATACTACTCAGCTATTAAAAATAATGGATCCAACTTCTTTGACCCATCTTGGATGGAGCTGGAAGGAATTATGGTAAGTGAGATAATCCAGAAAGATAAACAGAAGTTGAGAAAGAAGAACAGAAAGGGAAAAACACACAGCAGAATTTGACTGAGTATGAAGTATTGCATCAAAGTAAAAAATTCTGGGGTGGGGGTGGCAGAAAGTAGATGTACAGCTCCACTGTCGGGGTTTGGGTGTAGGGACACAGCCATTTAGTGGTGGGGGTGGTGTTAATATATACTACTAATTAAGCTGCTACAGTTTTATAGATCACTATGTAATCAATATGAGAGGGGAAAATAGATTGAATATCTTGAGCTTTCAAATTCATAGACTTCAGTTCTGAGTATACATACCTTTAATCTAAGCACTTAAGTTTTCAGATTAGTAAACTGACTGAATTTTAACATTGGGCTTAAATTTCTAATGCATTTCTAATAATAATAATTTTTTAAAAAGTGAATTAAATCACCTATATAATCTTAAACCAAGAAGACCAGAAACAAGTGATCTTGTCAGTATATAATATATAGTTATTTGTAAATAGCATTAAATGACATAAATCATGATAAGGTCTTGTATGTTACAGTAAATCCTAACTATAGAAATTTCAAAGTAAATCAAGTCCCCAAATAATTTGGCTATAATATTAAATCTGTTGCCTTCTTAAACACTAAGACAGCAAGGAACCTTCCTCATTCTCTTAACTTTAGGTTCCTGATTATTAAACAAATTGTTCTGTTTTATATCATAATGCTTTTCAGCCACCAAGTTGCAGATGCTATCATGATGCCAACATGACTTCCCTGAGAAGATGAACTCATTAATGTGTCCTGGAAACTCATCTCTACAGAGCTCTTCCCTCTACAGAAAAACAGAAACAGGCTGGGGGTATGGATTGATATGTTAACACCCATATCTAATGGAGGAGAAGCAATTCCAAAAGCCAGGCCTACCTTCTGCATCCCATAAAGACTTTTGGTCCATACACCAAGAGGGATAAAGAATAGGGAACCTTCCAATGGAGGGGAGGAGATATGCAAATCTGATGGTGGGAATTGTATGGCACTCCTCATATAACAATCTTGGCAATCATTATTAAATAAATTAAATATTGTTTAAAATGCCAAATTATACCATTATAACAAAGATATTATGTAATTATCATATCATGGAATATTACCTGCTTTTAAATATTAAAGTCACATGAAAATGCAAAAAAAGAAAAGAATACTTAGATCATGTCCCTTATGTTGGAACAAGTTCATATTTTAAGCTATTATGAAGTTCAGTAATGAATTATGGAATGTAAAAATATGATTGGAGTAAAATTTTATTTCAGCAAATGGCTGAGATTTGAATACAACAGGACTGTTTGATATGTGCATTTGTGTGCCTTATGAAAATTCTAAAATACTCATTTTTAGAATGTGTTACATACACATATGCTAAATAGCTTAGTTCCAAATACAATTTTATTGCTTTGATGATGATTTTGACAGTGAAAAATTTAATGTAGGGAAAATGGATTTGGATGCCCAAACACACATAATTGTTTACTTTAAAATTATTTATTTATTTATTTGGTAGGGCAGAGAGAAATTGAGAGGGATAGGGTACATAGAGAGGGAGAAAGAGACACCTACAGCACTGCTTTACCACTTCTGATGTTTTATCCCTGCAGATGGGGACTGAGGGCTTGAACAATGGTTCTTGTATATTAAAATGTGTGCTCAACCAGGTGCACAACCCAACTCAATTGGTTACTTTTAGCCTTCCCATAAAAATCAATAGCAACAACAAATGTAAAGATAACCAATACTACTCATACATAATAAATGAGTAACTATGGACTTAAAGTGATTAACTTTCACATATAATTAAAGATTTCTTATAAACTTTTTAAAGATCTCTTGATATTTTTAGTTAGGTGTGTAGAGATTGTGCATTGTAAGAGACCGTACACAAACCAGGGATATTTTTCTGTGTGTGTGTGTGTTCAAGGCATTTCTATTTGTTTGTTTACTGTCATCAGGGCCATGACTATGACTCAGTTACTGTACAGCAATTCCATCAATCTCCCCCTTTTTTCCATAGCACAAAACACAAAATGAACAGCACAAAATGAAATCCTTAAAACCGTAATGTGATATAAAATATAAAAAGGATTAAAATAAGTAATGTCACAATAAGTATGTCTATAATTATTACTTTTACAAGATTATACTCACTGAACATTTACAAAATCCCAAATATTGTTTTATATAAATTAATTTAGTGATTTTTCTCAGCCACCCTCAGAGGTAGATTTTTACAGATATTCTCATTATAGTGATAATGGAATTGAAGCATAATCATGTGCTTCAGAACCTTCCCAAAATCACTATTTATCTTTTAAAAGAAAGCTTATATATCTGTTTCATTTATTTTTTATAATATTACATATATTGCGATAATATACATTAACATCTATTTAATTTATAGTACATAACATAGATAGCATTTCTGCCTTAAGCTATTATGAAAACCAACATATAGCAAGCAATAATGAGAGTTCTCATGACATAGAAGGATGGGTCAGGACAAAGAAGATCCATGCAAAAGGCTCATATATATCCATAGAATTTGGACAGATTATGCAGAGAAAGGCAGAAAGTTTAGATGCCACTCAAACACTCAAAGAGCTATACGTAATCAACATCAACAACAGTTTGATAACTACATATGGCCCAGCAATTCATCTTCTAGTCACCTATCTAAATAACATAAAAATACCTATCCAAGATCTATGTATACCTGTATTCATGGCAGTGTTATTTAAAATACCCAACATTGGGAAACAACCCAAGTATTCAACAAAAGATAAGTGGTTTAAGTTGTGGTATATATACACAATGAAATACTACAGAGCTATTAGAAACAATGGCACATTGTCCTTTACTACAGCATGGACAGAACTAGAAGGAATCATACTGAATAAAATGAATACAAGAAAGAAGGATGAATACTGAATGATCTCACAGATGGCATCTAAAAAAATCATAACTAAGGATAATAGAAGATGAATTTTCAGTTGACTACAGTCTATCACAGCAGATTTGGGGACTCAGAAGGTGGGAGGGATAAAAAAACATTTTTTATATTTATATTAAATAGATGTCTATATAATAAATAAATTATATAACATTATATAGTGTTAATTGTAAAATAAATAATATATAATTATATATCATATTATATAAATATTTATATAACATCATGTATTGCATAACATAAAAGTATATTTTATATTAAATTTTACACTTATATAAAAATATAAACACTTAGTCTGTATCACCTACATGTTTAGTTCCTATTGTTGGCCTTTGACACAAAATCAAGACCAACCAAGAAAAATAAGTCTATTCAATATATTAAGAGAGCCAGTCCTACAAGATTAATAGTCAGTTTTCTATGACACTTGCCCAAGTAAGAACATCCATTTTTCTTCTGTTCTTGTTTGATTCATTCACACTTATTTATTTTAATTTTACTAGATATTTAATAATTCTTTACAAGATTATATGATTACAGACCTTTTATACACTGAACTTACATGCCTATAGCACACCTCATCCAGGTGCTGCATATATTATACCCTGGGTGACATACTGGGGCAAATATGTAAATGAAGTATAGCATTTGTTGTATTAAAACCAAAGAACAGAAATGTGAAATTAAGTTTTATTTATTACCTTTTAAAATAATTTTATTAGTAGTGGATTTAACATTGTTCTACAAAAAAAGACAAAACAAAATAACACCTAGATTTCAGTGGTATAACTTCACATTCATACCTGTGTGTACAAATTGTTGTACCCACCACCAAATGAACAGATAAACTTTAATTCACCATAATGCTAGAAAATAAATCATATTCAAAGGTCCAAAGAGCAGAGAAGCTATCAGGACTCTAGAAACTTCAAAGAATCCTCCATAGTATCTTTTTTTACTTTCTCCTGTGTCTTTGACAAGGTTCATGGCAATCTTCGTTAACAACAGTACCAGTCACACTGACTGATTTCTACTAGAAGCACCTACACTTTGGTAAGCACAGCTAATCATCTTAAGTTTTATTCTGTGTCATTAAAGATTAAATCCTGACAAATGTCCTTTTAAATTCTTGGAGGATATTCATTCATAGACAATTTTCTTTATCAAATACCCACTCTGGAAAACTCTCTTCATGCTTTTTGGAAAATAAACAAGGTGTTTTTCTCTCTACTGACTCCTATATGTCAAGCATCAAACAAAGGTGGTAGGTTTCTAATTTAGCAAATAATTCTTAGTGCATCAGCATTTACTAGTCATGTGAGTTTCATATTCATCGCACATTTTCAAAATACTTTACTGCTTAGTAAAACACTCTGAGGTATAGTACATGAAGCACTACATAATCCCTAGCAGAGTTTAGAATGAACAATCCCATATTTAAAGATCAATGATTCTCTCTGCTGCACAACTGACTTATGGAACTGTCTAATTTTAAAGTATGGAGCTATGACTAAGATACTTACATTAATGAGACAGCAAGGTTAAGCTTCCAGTTTCCTGCTCAGTAGCTATTTACTTGCACTGTGTAGGGACTTGAAATCATGAATTCTAATGAGCACAAATTCAAATCTGTTCAAATTTCAGTTGTCTGAATGTGGTTTATCCACTCTTCCAGTTATCTATCTATAGAAGCATAAAATCTAAACTACTTTCTTAGTATCATCCTAAGTAGTTCTCAGCTGCTTCAGCCCTACAGCCAACTACTGTACATTCAAAAAAAAATGTGTTCAGTAAGTTAGAAGTAGTTCATTAAATAAATAAAAAGAGTAAATGAGAAGAGCAGGGGAAAGCAAAACCTAGGGCTGGCAGCCAAAGACAGAGAGGCTTGGAGTAAAGTTTTTTTTTTTTTTTTTTTGCCTGCAGAGTTGTTGGTGGGGCTCTGTGCCTGCACCATGAATCTACTGCTCTTGGAGGTCATTTTTCCCCCTTTTTGACGCCCTTGCTTTATCGTTGTTGTGGTTATTATTATTGTTGTTGATGTCGCTGTTGGATATGACAGAGAGAAATGGAGGAAGGAGGGGAAGAGAGAGAGAGGGAGAGAAAGATAGACACCTGAAGACCTACTTCACTGCTTGTGAAGCGACTCTCTTGCAGGTGGGGAGCCAGGGGCTCAAACCCTGATCCTTACACAGGTCCTTGTGCTTTGCACCACGTGTGCTTAACCTGCTGTGCTACTGCTGGACCTCCTGAGTAAAGATAATTTGTATACCAGCATTACCAAAATGTTAATTATCACACCAACAAAATTCATATAAGTAAGGCATCAAAACCCAGCTAAACTATTTTTAGGTCATCTATAATAAAATCTGTCTGGGTCATCTGGTCTGGGAGATGGAATAATCAAGTATGAGGTCCCGAGATCATAGTGGTACATGTACCAGAATGATGTATGGTTCTTTCTCTATATCCTCCTATCTTTCTAATTAATTAATTAAATCTTAAAAATAAAAATAAAATCTGTTTCCACTGTCATAAATTGTTAAGATGCAACTACATTTTAAGTCTAGTTCTAATCTTCAAATTAATGTATCATTCACCTGTCTGCTCAACATCAAAAACTTGCATTAAGCATAATTTCACAACTGCAGGTAGTAAAAGGCAAAAGATTTATGCGATCTGAAGAGAAACCAGAGTATACAACTGCAGGTAGTAACAACACATTGAGAAATCCATGTTCACTTCCTTAATATCATTCTTATTTATAACTCACACCAGACTTTACAAAGAGTAAACACTTTCAAACCCAGAATTCCAGGGGCCAGGGAGATAGCCCTTGTATGGTACTCAGAAAGGACTTGCATGCCAGAGGATCCAATTTCAATCCCAAGAACTGCATAATGTTACAATTTATGGGTACTTTATCTGTTTTTCAATGGATTGCTCATGAAAATAAATTAAAAAAGGACTTCAGCATTATAACAAGACAGATGCAGTAATAGTTCACCCATAAGGATCTTGATGCAGCTTGAGAAAAAAAAAAGATGTTACAAATAGAAACAATAGATAGATGAAGTAACTTGTATGTCTCTCACATATGTTGTACTAAGTAAAAAAAAAATTCTCAAGAGACTGTATCTAAAATAACTGTATATCATATTCTGGGAAGGGGTGCTTTATAAAGAAGAAGATCATCAGATCAGTGGTTGAAAGAGTTAGGTCTATGGAAAAAACTGCAATGGAAAGGTAAAAAACTGCATGAGGCAGGTGTGTGTGTGTGTGTGTGTGTGTTACAGAATGTGTTACAGAATGGTTTGCTTTAAAAATGTTGATTACACTTTTCATTTGTCAAATTCATATTTACACATGCTAAAAAGATAGAATTTTGAAAAAAATTAAAGTTCAACAACAAAACAACTATTGATGTTCAGATCAATCAAATCATATTGATGAATGTATATGATTCCGACTATGAATCTTACAAACAGAAATAAAGCAGTAGTGTTACAGTTAGAGCACACAGGCTTCCATGAGCAAAGATCAAGATTTAAGTTTTTGGACCCCATCTGCAGGGGGAAACTTCATGATCAGTGAATCAGTACTATAGGAGTCTTTCTATTTCCATCTTCTGTCACAATTTTTTTCTCTATTAAAAAAAAAGACCACTAGGAGAGATGGATTATTCATGAAAGCACTGAACCCCAACACATTTCTGGTTGCAATCAAAGTAGTGTAAAATAATAATATTTGAGGGCAGAGCCAAGATGGCAAATTGGAAACAACAGCTAGCATGAGCTCCAAAAAGAAGTGGCTTCTGGATAGGGTAGTGTTGGTATGCTTCTAAAACCCCTTCTGTTTCATTGGTTTAATCCCCCCTGCTTAACACTGTATTCTATTTACATAACCACTGTTAACTAAGCACCACCCTGCCTGCAGGGAATTGGTTTAATCCCCACTGGTTCATGATGTCTTTTTGCTCCGCTTGCTCTCGTAGTACACCCTGATTTGCACCAGTCACTTTTCACTCCACCCTCTCTACGTCACATCCTGTTTCCACCCTACTTGGCAAGTATATATATAAGGACAGGATTGTGATTATATATAGTTTAGTTTTAGCTTAGATTGCTCTGCGTTCCACATGAATAAAGAGATACTGCATACAGCTTAGCCATGAGTCTCTGGTTGTCCGTCTCCCGCCTGCGAAGCTCGTCCGGCAGGGTAGGATACTGGGCCATGAGTAGGAGGGTGAACAAGGGATGGTCAGGGTGACAGCAAAAAGGAGTCCTATAACCCACTCTTGGGCTGGCAAACAGAAGCCAAAACAACAAAGAAAGGAGGGAGTCGAGCTGTAGTGCAGTGAGTTAAGCACAGGTGGTGCAAAGCGCAAGAACCTGAGTAAGGATACTGGTTCGAGCCAAGGCTCCCTATTTGCCATATATCAGAGGAAATAGAAAATTGTTGAATAATGGCACTACAATGCATTCAATCCATAATATCAATAAATGTCAGTGGCTTAAACTCATTCAATAAAGGGCACAGAGTGGGAGGATGGATCAGAAAACACAACCCAACTATATGCTGCTTTTAAGAATCCTACCAGACCTAACAAGGCAAACACAGACTTAAAGTGAAAGGATATGTAGACTCTCTCAAAAGCCTAGACCAGGGAGAACAGAAACAACAAGTGGCACAGATATATACAAATAATGTCAAAGGACATAAATTATGGTGATGTGTATGTTACAGCAAATCTTAACAAAAGGATTTTTCAAACTTAACCTAGTTGCCAAATAATGTGATTATAGCAATAAATATCTATTGCCATCTTAAACCTTAAGACAGCAGGAGCCTCCTGCTTCCTCTATAGAGCTTATATATCCCCACATCATGGAACCTCTAGTGTGGGGTTCCCTTTCTTGCATGCTTCCTTCAATTCATATCAAATGATATTACATCGGCTGGTCTCAACCTAATCAACTCAAGGAGTACCACCTCAACATGCTTCACTTCAGACTGTGGCCAGAGACATCAGTCATGGAATGTCAACCCTTCAGCCTCATTAATTGGGTGAGATCTTTCCTTTCATAGTATTATATAATTCCATTCCAGGAGGTTCACTTCCAAACAAAGTCCCAAAACCGAGGTATAGATCAGGTCCCATGAGATAGAGCATATGTTTACATGTATCCATAAATTTAGCTAAATATGTACCTGAAAGCAAAAGCACACAGTAGTATGCAGTGAGTCAGTATGATGGTCAGAATGAAATAGTGTCTACTTAGACTTAGCTACCCTCCTCACCTACTTCCTATTATACTTCATTCACTCACTCCAAAGCTAAACTTACCAAAGCAAGGACTGCAAAAAGCTGAATAAGAACAATAGTCTGGCATACTTTAATGATGACTCTTTAGTGACTATCAGGCAACCCCATCAGCTGGGGCCCTATTTGGGGAGTCCATTCCTAAACAGACATGATGGGCCTACATCTCGAATAAATACCTCTCTCCATTGTTACCGGTCATCTCTATCAGGAACAACCAAACAGACCTCTTCGTGGGCCTCCATAGGACCTTGCCTTCAACTTGGATAAAAAGGGTAGAGAATGTCCCATCCTCTGAAGGGAGGCTGGACAACATACTCTATGTACACCTGAGGAAGATGGGTCCTGATATTGGTGTAGCTTGTTACATTCCTACTCATGACCACAGAATGCGAGCTCAGTCAACAGTATTTATACACCTTTCCAATATTTGGGAGCTACTCTCTTCCCTGATCCAGCTTTCTGGTCCTTTTTCCAGCCACGGCATCATCTTCACAGACAATAACTTGGATCCACCTGCATATCAGATTACAGGCTCAGGAAAAAAAAACTAGTAGAGACACAGGCCCTTTGGAATATAACTAAAATATGCCTACTAGCTATCTACAAAACAGAGACCACCCAACTCTTCATCTGCAGTATTCCAGCCTTTAGGTAAATGATTGGTCAATAATTTGTCTGGCTTTATATGTTAACTCTCTTTTCAGCCACCAGGTTCCAGATGCTAGCAAGATGCCAACCAGACTTCCTTGGACAGACAATCCCACCAATGTGTCCTGGAGCCCCACTTTCCAAGAACCCTGCCCCACTAGTGAAAGAGAAAGGCAGGCTGGGAGTATAGATTAAACTGTCGACACCCACGTTCAGCAGGGAAGCAATTACAGAAGCCAGATGTTCCACCTTCTGCATCCTACAATGACCTTGGGTCCATTATCCCTGAGGTTTAAAGAATAAGAAAGCTATCGAGGGAGGGGATGGGATATAGGGTTCTGGTGGTGGGAATTGTGTGTGTTTATACTCCTCTTGTCCTATAAAAAATATTTATACACTTTTCCTATATTTGGGAGCTACTCTCTTCCTTATCCAGCTTTCTAGCCCTTTTTTCAGCCACTACACTATCTCTACAAACAATAACTTGTGTCCACCTGTATATCAGAGGGCAGGCTCAGGCAAAAACTAATAAAGTCATGGGGCCATTGGAATATAACTACAATAGACCTACTAGCTATTTCCAATATTGAACCCCCAAATCTTTATCTGCAATATTCCAGCCTTTAAGGTCATGATTAGTCAATAATTTGTTCTGCTTTATATCTTAACTCTTTTTCAGCCACCAGGTTCCAGATGCTAACGTGATGCCATCTGGACATCCCTTGGCAGATGACCACATCAATGTGTCCTGGAGCCCCATTTCGCCAGAGTTCTGGCCCACTAGGGAAAGAGAGAGACAGGATGGCAGTATGGATCAACCTGCCAACTCCCATGCTCAGCGGAGAAGCAGTTACAGAAGCCAGACCTTCACCTTCTGAACCCCATAATGATTCTGGATCCACACTACCAGATGGTTAAAGAATAAGAAAGCTATCTGGGGTGGGCATGGGTTATGCAGTTCTGGTGGTGGAAACTGTATGAAATTGTGCCCCTCTTATCCTATGGTATTATCAGTGTTTCCATTTTATAAATAAAAATTAAAAAAATATTAACAGCTACAATAATATCTGAAACAATTCTAAATAAAGTCACATCTATACATGTGCATGAGAAGTGTTCTTGCCCAAGTAGAAACACAAAACCTCAGCTTTCTGTCTTCAATAAAGAACTATCACTGCCTTTGCTTAATGCAAATGTCTGTCTTCATTTCCAAGTAACATCTCCTCTCTTTTGCCTAATTTCATCTTGTCCCTTCTACTTATATGAAGTAAAATTAATAATTTTCAGAATATGGAGGGTAGAGAAAGATATATGCTATATTTGAGTTCCATCTTCTCACAGTTAAGAGTGAAGCTAGAATGTGAGCTCAGCAAATTTGCACAAAGTATACATAAACTGCATTTGCAGGTGCAAAGTACCATTTAACAGTAGATCTGCTCCCTAGTTGCTTATCTCAAACCACCAGGTTGTTAAGAACCCTATGAAAGCTATGTGATAGTGATCAAATCTGCATAATAATACTTACAATAATAAATAATTTCAAACTTAAGAGAATAGTTGACATGGCTTTTTCATTAGTTCCAAGCTCGGTAGAAAAGACACTGATCATTCATGACTATTTTAGAAATGAAAGATCAAATGAAATGAATACAAGCATAATAAAGTGAATTAGTAAGACAGTTTATTTCTTTTTTAAATTTTTTATATTTATTTATTTTCCCTTTTGTTGCAATTGTTGTTTTTATTGTTTTTGTAGTTATTGTTGTTGTTATTGATGTCATCATTGTAAGGACAGAAAGAAATTTAGAGAGGAGGGGAAGACAGAGAAAGGGAGAGAATGACAGACACCTGCAGACCTGCTTCACCACCTGTAAAGCGACTCCCCTGCAGGTGGGGAGCCGGTGGAGGTGGGGGGGCAGCTCAAACTGAGATCCTTATGCCTGTCCTTGTGCTTCACGCCACGTGTGCTTAACCCACTGCACTACCGCCTGATTCCCCAAGCAGTTGCCAATGGAACTAATGAAAAAGCCATGTCAACTATTCTCTTAAGTTTGAAATTATTTATTATTGTAAGTATTATTGTATTGTATTATATTATTATTGTAGACAACTGAATGATGTATCACAGCAATGTTCAAGTCTTGATCTGTGGAGTCCAGGAACATATTTCAATATATGGCAAAAGGAATTTTGCAGATGTAATTAAGATTATAAGTCTTAAAAAATAAATTGTCCTTGATTAGTTATGTAAGTGAAATCCAATGCTCCATAAAATATTCCTTGATTCCTTCAACTTCCATCTAGGATGATGCAAAAATTTCATTTTTTCTTTAGCAGATGAATAATATTCTGTTGTGTATATATACTAAACTTTTCTTTTTTTTAAATTGGGGATATTAATTATTTAAAGTAAATATAGTTATTCATTCCTGGGCTAGTGTGGAGGTGCTTCTTCCCGGATGCATACTCTCTGGGTGGGAAAGAATGTGACTGGAGCCAACCTGGGCTGCTACTCACTCAGTGACCTGAGGGAGATGACTCATGGTGGCGAGGCAATTCAATTCTTTCTTGATCAGAGAGCCAAGGCTTTCAAAAGGCAGACCTGGAAGTGGCAAATCGGAAATGGAAATGGCTGGAGATGGTTTGGAAAGGGGCAGAGAAAGGCAAAAGGGATGGGAAAAGTAGGAACTTCCTTAGCAACTGTTTCGAGGGTTTTAACTGGTAGGATTAATAATACCCTTCAGGCAGGGTGGGTCTTGAGGGTAGAAAGAAGATAGATCAAAGGAATGCAATGGGTGGGGATCTTTCAGGCAAAACAAGGATTATGTACATAGGCCATAGTATCAGGAATGCAGGGTGGAGCAGGGGGAGCTGGCTTAATGTTTTAAAGAATGCCAGGCTCCTGGAGGAAGCAAAATGCAGGGTGCTTTGTGAGGCAGGGAGTCTGACAAGACGGGGCAAATCTTGGGGAGTGTCCCTCCTTGCTCAACCTCTCAGTAGAGAGTGAGAGAGACTGACAGAATGGATGTCCCCCCAAGTCAAGCCCTGCCAAGCTCAATCACATCCTCACAATTTCCTGACAGTTCATATATGTGTAAATTTCTCAGCTTTCTGAAGAAAAAAATAAATAAAACACCGAAACCTCTCACCCACAGCCAAGGTCCTCCTCCACTATCATGCACCATGACCTGACCACCCCTCACCCCCATCCCACCAGTCCTTCCTTTTCTTTGGTGCAATACATCAATCAAACCCAGTCCAAGTCCTACATTGTATTTACCCTTTCTGATCTTATTTCTCAACTTGTGCCCATGAGTGAGATAATCCCATATTCACCTTTCTCTTTCTGGCTTATCTCATTTCACATGATTCCTTCAAGATTCATCCAAGATGAGGTGAAGAAAATGAATTCATCATTTTTAATAGCTGATGTATATATGTATGTATATTTTCACAACTTTCTTAGTCACTCATCTGTTGTCAGCGACCTGGGTTGTTGTAGGTTTGGCTACTACATATTGTGCTGCTATGAGCATAGGTATACACTGTTGGGTAATTGTGCAGATACCCTCAGGGTATCGCCCATTCCTGCAAGAGCTGAAACCCTAGCTTCCCAGAGTGCCTGGTTTTCTCCAACCCCCTTCCCATTCCCTCGAGAGCTGAAATCCTATTCTCAGAGCGCCTTGTTTCCTAGCCAATCCTGTACCAACTTGCCACTTCCGGTTTTTATCCTATAAAGCCCTCTGCTACTGCAGGTTCACCCTCTTGCTCCTCTCCTCTCTTCTGCGATGAGACCCAGAGAAGGGATGGTAGGCTTAGTGGGATGCAGCCATTTTGCTAGCTCCATGTGGCCTGAACCACTTTGCTCTTGCCCATTTCTGGGGTGCCCGGGTGAATAAAGATTTGTGTTCCTGCTCCGCTCCAGTCTCTTTTCTCTCCCCTGCGACAAAACCCGACAATACACAAATCTTTTTAGACATAATTTTCTTAGTTACTCATCTATCATTGAGCATCTATGTTGTCTCCAGATGTGAGTAATTATAATTATGTGTCAACAGTTAACATGTAAAACATTGTTTCCCCACAGTAAAATTATTGAAAGAACAAAGAAAAAAAAAAGGATCTTGGAGACCTGGAGAGAACTTACCCTGTAGAGCACATAATTTATCATATGTAAGTGTTAGGGTATGGTTAGGACCAGGGAGTGTCCTGAAGTCTATTTCTACTGGTACCTAAAACTTTTATAACCAGGAAGCTTTTGTTTTGCTCCATCAGTCAAAAAGAGAAGAATTTGCAGAAGACTTGAAGAAAGTCAAGCTTTTGTTTACCAATATAAGTGCATTAATTAATGAACATGCTTGGAATTGTCAGATGGATTCTTTAAAAAATAAGTATAATGGTTTAAATTCTCATCAACAGATGACTAGATGAAGAAGTGATATATTATTCCTTCAAGGAAAGAATACTATTGTGCAATCAAAAAAGATATTGTGCCCTTTGATTCAAAAATGAATGGAACTGGAGGTTAGCTTAGCAAAATAAGTGAAAAGATGAAAGAAAACTACCAAATGGTTTCCCTCATAAGTGGTATCTAGCGAACCAAAACATCAAACTGTCTCTAAGACTTTGTGAAAACTATGGTGGCTATCATTGGTAGAATGACAGCACAGAATTTTTGTGGAACTATACCCTTTAATCTTAAAATCTGTAAACCACCATTAATCACAAATAAATTTTAAAAATAAGTATAACAGAAGGTCATCTTATGTATGATCTGTTATGAGCTCTTGGAGATGGCCCTCTGGCATCTCTCTTTCATCATGGTTATACTTTTAATTTTTTTTCTTGCTCCCTACTATCCTTGTATCTGTTGTACCTTCCCCAACCAAAAGGTAAGAAATGAAAGGACCCTGGGTCCCCAGTAACTATATCTATTGTATGTGTATTATAGAGAACCAAGCAAATAGATTAACTAAATAGCATAAGTAAATTCTTAGACAATAAGGAAAAATATATGTGAGATAATAGGGTGAAAGTTTTAAAGTGAGATAGAGAGTTGGGAATTTAGTGATAAAAGTATTATATGAGTTTAGATTTTTTTAGTTATTTACATTTGAAATTTTCATGCCATAATTCAGTGCTACTTTAAGAAAAAAGGAACATTATTGATTTACAGCCTAGCATCTGAATGCAGGCCTTAGCATAAACCACTATTTCCCAGATGGTCTACTAGTTTCTCCTACTCCAAATCATCCTGCTTATCAACACCATGGAATATTTTCTTTGGAAAATCAAATAATGAGACACAGGAGGGGGCTGAAGTTTAGGGGAAAATTAAGGGGGCTGAAGTCAAAATACAGTTGCTTCAGATGGGGCTGAAGAAAATACCAGACTTAGAGAAGAAAAGATCAAAAAAAATTTTTTTTCAACCTAAACTTCCAGTATTTGAAAAGTCATTTGAGCCTCTGCTCCTCTTTGAAAGTACATACAGAGATTCTTCCTATTATGAGGTCACCTTAGTTTAAAATGGCTAGATTTCCCAATACAATCCTTTTTATAAGGGTTTTTATAATCCCACCCTCTTTGCAAGATATATTATGCAAATTCCTTCCCATTTTCCCTCTCATCTTGTCCATACTCAACATACTTCTTGCCAAGAGTATGCCATCCCCTACTTCTTATTTAATAGGCTTTCATTTAGACCTTAAAAGTAAGCAACTGGGGGTCAGGTGGTGGAGCACCAGATTAAACACACACAGTACAAAGCACAAGGATCACACATAGTACAAAGCACAAGGATACAGTTCAAGTCCCATATTTTCCACCTGCAGGAGAGACTCTTCACCAGCAGTGAATCAAGTCTGCAGGTGTCTATCTTTTGTTCCCCTTCTGTATCTTTTCTCCCCTCTCAATTTCTCTCTGTCCCATCCAATAAAATTGAAACAATGGCCTCCAGGAGCAGTGGATTGATTCTTACTGCCAGCACTGAGCAATAACCCTGGAGGCAAAAAAAAAAAAAAAAAAGTTAGCAACTTTTTTAGTTAAGTTTGCCGGGTCCCTACTGGGTAGCTCATTGCTCCATTCTCCAGGGTGCCGTGACATCTTTTTTATACAACTGTGCTAAGATTTATCACATTTTTAAAAATATTTTTTAAATATTTATTTTCCCTTTTCTTGTCCTTGTTTTTTATTGTTGTAGTTATTATTGTTGTTAGTGATGTCATCATTGTTGGATAAGACAGAGAGAAATGGAAAGAGGAGGGGAAGAAAGAGAGGGGGAGAGAAAGATAGACACCTGCAGACTTACTTCACCGCCTGTGAACCAACCCCCTGCAGGTGGGAAGCCTGGGGCTCAAATAGGGATCCTTGTGCTTCGCACCATGCTGCGCTACTGCCGGACTCCTGACTTATCACATTTTGTGATCATCTGTCACCTAACTAGACTGTGTATAACTTCATTACTTCATCACTGCACCATGCAGTGACTGTCTCTTAATAAGGGACTAACTCAGCTTATATCTGTCAAATGAAAAAGAGCACATGAAACTTTAAAAATGAAAAAGAAAGTCGCTTTTGTAAAATAATTATATACATAATATCTTAATTGTATCCATCTTTGGACGTATAATGAGATTTTAAGTATTACTTCCAAAAACAGATGTTACATTTAATCAGAATTGAAGGCCATTATGGAAATCAAGAACCTCAGCTATATTTTACTCCATATTTTAATCTAATTCAAATAGAATTAACTTAGGCCAAAGCTTCTATGTTTAATTCTCAGCAGCACTTAAATATGACTATCTTTTAAATAAATTATAACATTAAGTGTGAATTTGTAGAAAAATGACACTGTTGGAACACAATTAAGGTTACAGTATGATTTTTAGCTAGAGACTATGGCAATGATTATCTTAAATATTTATAGGACTTTTTCAATTTATTATTTAATACTTGGTAATATTTGGTAAATATTAAGTATTATTTAATATTTGACTGATGCACAAAGCCTTTTGGAAACTACTTTTTAAAATTTGTGTCTGAAATCAAACTCAAGATGTCATGATTGTGTTCTTTATTGCCACCACTATTTTAAATTTTTTATACATTTTTACCACTTTGCAATTTTACCTTTATGTTTATAATATTTTACTTATACATTTAATATTTGTTGGATAATCTGACAGAGAAAAATTGAGAGGGAAGGGGATGGCAGAGAGAGGGAGAAAGACAAATACCTGAAAGATTGTTTCATCCCTTGTAAAGCTTTCCCCTCTAAGTAGGTCTGGGCATTTGAACCCAGTTACTTTTACATTGTAACATGTGTGTAATTTAGCCTTGTGCACCACCAATTGCCTCCCTTTTTTACTTTCAAAAAATAATTGTATTGAGGAGGGGTTTTCCTTTCTGTCTTTGTTTCTCTCTCCCTACCCCCATCATTTTATTGAAGGGGTGGTGGTTGATGTACAGTTAATCATACAGTTGTTAACACAATGGTACAATTTCTCCTCTCTCTGTGATAGGTGTTTGCAAAACATTCTCATCCCCAACTTGGGCATCTCACCACCATCATTCATCAAAACCCCAAAGCATCCTTTCTAACAACCTCCTGTCTTCCTTCCCCAGAGATATTCCTTTTGGTGTAATAGACTGATCCAGTCCAAGTTTTACTTTGCATTCTCCCTTCCTGTCTTAAGTTCTGCCTATGAGTAAGATCATTCAGTATTCATTTTCCATCCATGATGAGAGGAAGGAAACGACTTCATCATTTTTAATAGGAGAGTAGTATTGTATTGTGTATGTATACTACAATTTTCTTATCCACTAATATATCATTGGACACTTGAGTAGCTTTCAAGATTGGGCAACTACAAATTCTGCTGCTATGAACATAGATGTTCATAGATCTCTTTGTATGGGTATATTTTCTGTAACTGCAAATCCACTGTTTCTTTCTTTTTTAGATTGAAATTGAGATATGAGG
The DNA here is from genome assembly GCF_950295315.1 of Erinaceus europaeus. Classification (NCBI taxonomy): domain Eukaryota; kingdom Metazoa; phylum Chordata; class Mammalia; order Eulipotyphla; family Erinaceidae; genus Erinaceus; species Erinaceus europaeus. Next base: position 68,699,294 of record NC_080169.1, on the reverse strand, counting down.
GAAAAGGCAGAGAGGGAGAGACAAAAAGAGATGCTTGGAGACCCAATTCACCCTTATGAAGCTTCCCACCTAAAGGTGGAGAGTGGGGGGCTTGAACCCAGGTCCTCGTGCATGGTATTGTATGCATTCAACAGACTGCCTTATCACCTGGCCTCAAAAACAGTGTATATTTAATGTCATAATTATTTGAAGTTATTATTACTAGAAGCAGCATGCCACCCTGTACATAAAGTTCAAATTTTATTTATTTATAATTGATTAATTTTAGTGAGCTACAGAGAGAGAGAGAGAGAGAGAGAGAGAGAGAGAGAGAAGAAAGATAACCAGAGTACTGCTCAGCTGTGGCTTATGGTGGGGCTAGAGATTGAATCTGATAACTCAGAGCTTCAGGAATGAGACTGTTACATAAACATTATGCTTTCTCTCCAGCTCCAAATTTTATTCACAAATAGAAATTATCACTAATATTAAACACTTTCTTAGAAAATCAACTCTTCTTTCAAAGAGTGCTCACTTAAATGTATAGTTTGAAAATAATAAAAAGATAACTGACTGGGTCCTTATTAAGATATACTTAGAGAAGTTTTTCTGGGGCTGGGCAGTTGTACACCTGGTAAAGCACACATATCATCACCCCCGCCTGAAGGGAGATGCTTTCAAGAGTAGTGAAGCAGGGCTGCAAGTGTCTATAGCCTTTTCTCTCCTTCTCTATCTGCCCTCCCATCTCAATTTTTGTCCGCCCTGTCAAAATAAAATAGAAAGGAAAAAGATAACCGCTCCTAATGGATTTACAGTGAAGGAACTGAGCCCCAGCAATAATCCTCCTTGGTTGTAAAAGACAAAACAAAACAAATAAACAAACAAAACAACTTTCTCTAACATTTTTGCTGACATATTTCACACTGTAGTGTGAAAAGAGATGGGAGTTAGTAAATGGGGTGTTTTTATGCTACCGAGAAACACTGAAACATATGTGAAAAGTTTCTTATCATAAGCTATAATTGTCATCTTTAGAAATACAATGGCTCCACACCATATTTGATTCTGTTCCTTTTAAAGCTGGTTTATGTTGAGAACTGTTGTGGATAATATTTGAAAATGCTAAGATCAAATTAAAAAATACAAGAAGGTAGCATTGTTAAATGCAACTTAGGTTAATATGATCAAATAAAATAGCACAGAGTTCGGACCATCAAATCTATGCTTATTTATGTAAATTTGAAAGAAGTAATTGCTTTGTGTTTCCCCTTCCTTCCACCCTTCCTTCCTTCCTTCCTTCCTTCCTTCCTTCCTCCCTCCCTCCCTCCCTCCCTCCCCCTTCTTTCTTTCTTTCTTTCTTTCTTTCTTTCTTTCTTTCTTTCTTTCTTTCTTTCTCTTTTAAATACTGTATCTGTTTTATTTCAGAGAGGGGAGGGGAGAGAGAAAATAAAGCACTACTTATGGCAGTGTAGGGATTGAACATGGAACTTTGAAACCTCAGGCATGATTTTTTTTTCAAAAACCAGTATGATATCACCCTCTCTTTATAAAATTTCTTTGATGTCATTTTATTAACGAATCACAGTATTACAGTCTTTGACACATGAGTAAAATTTGTCATTTCCCTGTGGTAGATGTTTGAAAACACTATCTCCCCTAATTTAGGCCCTTTTCCACTGCTGTTCACAAGGACCCCAATATCTTCTATGCCCTTTTCTATCTCTATTTCCCTAGAGTCCTTCACTTTGGTGCAAAACATCGCACTGAGTCCAAGTTTCACTTTGTGTTCTCCCTTTCTGCCCATTTCTTAAATTGTACTTGTAAGTGAGATCATCTGGTATTTATCCTCTCTCTTTGGTTTATCTCTTAACCTAACATTATTCCTTCAAATTATAGCCAAGATGAGGCAAAGCATATGACTTCATTATTAACAGCTGGCAAGTATTCTACTGTGTATATGTACAACAACTTTCTTAGCCATTCATCTGTCATTATGCGCCTGGGCTGCTTCCATGGTTGGACTATTACAAACTGTGGTGCTATAAACACTGATCTCTTTGGATAGGTGTTTTTTGTTTCCTTTCTATAAATCCCCAGGACCTAAATTTCTGGGTCATACATTTGTGGTTCTATGTATAGTGTTCTGAGAAATCTTTAGACTTTTCCACAAGGGTTGGTCAATTTTACATTCCCATGAAAAGTGTAAAAGATCCCTTTTACTCCACATGCTCAAAAATATTTTTCTCTGTCATTTTCAATGTATGACATTCTGACATATGTAAAATGGTATCTCACTGTTTTTATTTGCATTTCTCTAATAAACACCAACTTGAAGAATTTATTCTTTTAAAATATTTTATTATTTACTTATGTATTCACTTACATATTGGATAGAAACAGAGAAATCAAGAAGGAAGGGGAGATAGAGAGAAAGACATTTTCAGCACTACTTCACCACTTATCAACCTTCATGCCCTGCAGCTGAGGACCAAGGACTTGAATATGGGTCCCTATACTTTGTAACATGTGCAGTCAGACAGGTACTCTACCACCTAGCCTATTGGAGCACTTTTTCATATACTTATTGTCCCTCTGAATCTCTCTTCTTTGGTGAAGGGATAGTCTCACGGAGTCAGTTTTCAGTCCACATATAGTGGAATATTTGGGCATCTAGTTAAAATTAAGACATTGTATGAATCTTACTTCACATAAAGTTAGTATAAAATGACTCTACTACAATAATCAACATATCTTGAGATTAGTGGATGACAAATTATTTACATATCACTGAATCTTTAAAGCAGGAAAACATATGATGATAGTGTTCCATTATTCATCTATCATTATAAATTATACCTTTAAAGTGAAAATTTGTTCTGTTGTTTCTGATATAGAAAATCAAGACATTTTTCTGATAAATTTGTGGAAGTTTTACATTTCCTTTTTATGTCCCTTCCGTCCATCACCTTCTTTCTGATCTAACTCATCAAAATCTCATGCACCAAGTAGCTTTTAAATTGGCCTCAAGATATTGTTGTATTTTAGTGTACATAATTGTTAAGTGAGGGACTCAGTACTGGTGACCATGAAAAGAAAAATATTTAGCCTTCTTCAAATACTGTTTTACAGTTGTTACATGATCTAGAACTAGTAGATGCAATTAAGTAGATGTCTTTAGAAAGAGACTGAGAAATGTTTTCACGAAGATGAGTATAGATTTATGCAGTCACAAATTTCTAGTTTGGAAATGGCTTTACTTTCTTTATGTTTTATATCAACACATGAATATATAAACTCACTATGTGTAAATTTAATTAGCATAAAGTGACAGGTAGGAATCATCAAAATACTTTTACTGTCAGATTTATAACATAGTTTGCATAGTTACCCAGTAGATTGAGATCTCTTCTGTTAAACAAGTTGTAGTGCAGAGCTTTAAATTATTTTGAGAGAATGTGAATACTTATATTTAGGACATGTTACAAAGAAACACCATTTCAAAGCAATACTACAAGTTGAGACTTTTTTGGAACACATCCATGTAGAGCAGAAAGAACAAATTTAAGTTGGATTCTGTCAGTCAGGCTGTTGAGAAAAATGAAATGCCCCATTAGACAGTAGAATCTGCTTGGGTGAGAGTATGTATTTGTTGAGATGAATTAATCAAAGCTAAAAAATGAAATATATTAAATTTTATCAAATATACAAAATTTAAAATTTTCAATTTTCTAAAGCAACAGAACACTTTCATTAAATAAAATATAAACCAGAGAAGTGGCAAGATGGTGACAGTCTAACAGCACCATAACTATTCTTTGAAAAACAGACATTTTAAAACATTAAGCTCCTCAATAAAAAAATGTAAAAAAGTAATAAAAATATGTAAAGACAATATATATGTATAAGGATATATATATATTCCAGAAGCTAAAATGTAATTTATATCATCTTCAACTAAAAGCAGGGATGCTCATGAAAGAGAAAATTCAATATTAGCATCTATTTCCTCCTTCCTTACACACAGCTAAAATAGTATTAAGGGGTGGGGTGTGGGTGGTGGGTGGTGGCGAAGTACGAGGACTCAGTTTGAGCCCCAGGCTCCCCACCTGCAGGGGGGTCACTTCACAGGCAGTAAAGCAGGTCTGCAGATGTCTATCTTTCTCTCCCCCTCTATCTTCTCCTCTTGATTTCTCTCTGTCCTATCCAATAACAACAATAGTAATAATAACAATAATAAACAACAAGGACAACAAAAGGGAAAAAAAAGCCTCCAGGAATAGTGGATTCATAGTGCAGGCACCAAGCCTCAATGATAACCCTGGAGGCAAAAAAAAAAAAAAAATATATATATATATATATATATATATATATATATATATATAGTATAAAAGGGAAGAACAATAAATAAAGAAAGAAAGAGTTGAGCTCGTTTCAAATATCTATAGCACACTATTTATAATAATTAGTGGTAAAGGGATATGAAAAGTCATTCTGATTCCCTCAAAACATAAGAACTTCAAAAAGTAAAATTCACAGCTGCTATACATAGAAATTAAAGAAACTCTGATTAAGAACATTAACTAAAAGAAAAGTGATAATCCTGAATCATCTTCTCTGATTTTTATGTTCAAATTCAAATGACTTCAAATTAGACATTAACTGATAGCAGGTTTGTTTGTTACTAAATATAGTGACTCAACTAATTTTGAGTTGATCCTAAATTAACTGTGCTGTGTACAGAAGAGAAAATTAACTGGATTGAAAAGTACTAGGAACATCTGGATAAGATACTTGTATTTTTCACAAAGTCACATGTATGCTTTTCATATTCATTTCCAATTTGATCTCGGCATAAAACTGATGTATGAAATATCTACTTAAAATTATGTTACACATATGATATTTGGCATTGACAATTTCCAGTGATGTCATTCACTGCATAGGTTTTACATATTGAAGTATACTAGCAAATTCTGAACACATTTTCAATAGAATTATTTGGTATAAGAGATCCATTATGATGCTTTCTGGGTGATTATTTTTTAAAAAATTTAAATATTTATTTATTCCCTGTTTGTTGCCCCTGTTTTTATTGTTGTAGTTATTTTTGTTGTTGTTATTGATGTCGTTGTCGGATATGACAGAGAAAAACGGAGAGAGGAGGGGAAAACGGAGAGGGAGAAAGACAACTGCAGACCTGCTTCACCACCTGTGAAGTGACCCCCTCGCCCCGCAGGTGGGCAGCCAATTGGGATCCTTATGCGGGTCCTTGTGCTTTGTGCCAAATGGCGTTTAACCCACCGCGCTACCGCCCGACTCCTGGTAATTATTTTTTTACAAAGCAATTTTGCGTCTAAACAATGTGTTATCTCCCCCAACCAATGCTTTTTTGGTTTTTATAATTAATAATACTGATTCACACGATTAGACCATTCCTGATTCAACTAAAATGCCTATTCACAAAGTAGTTCTGATACTACAAATATGTAGTCTAAGTAATACTTTAAGTTACTTCGAGTCTGGAAATAGGTAACTCATAAAGTAGGTCTCATCTATTAAAAGAAAGATGGTGAGTTTAGCTGATGTTTAAATAGTCTAAGGAAGACTTGATAGTTTTGTTACTTCATTTACTAATTTAGTGATTGTTACTCATTTTATTTAATTGCTAGGATTGTATATATGGAATTGCAAAAAAAATGTTCTTATATAATTACAGGGAATTTCAATTTCACTAGTGACCCACTTTGATCACCAAAGTATACTTACACTCCAAGTAAAGGTCATGAGAATTTCCCAACAAGTTGCTTCTAAATATGAGTTTGGAGTTGCTACAAGAGTGTCAGGACACTGAGCTTTGTTAGTTGTAGTTAGCAATTAGTGTTTACACCAAGAATATCAGAAACACAATAATCAGAATCTAAACTTTTATTCTGTAGAGTTTACTTTTAATGTCAATTAGGAAAGAAGATAAATGCTAGAAGTAGAATTCAAAAGACATAAGAAAACAGTGTATTAAATACTAGTTTATAGTCTGATTGACCTACAGAGTATAGACCTGTAGGAGTTTTAAGCAAACTTAAAATAAACTATAGACACAGCATGGAAAAAAGTTAAATGAATTATAACCACAAGAACAATTTGCTCAGTAGACATGAGATCCCACACTGCTATCAATATTAAATCCTCTCTGTAGACTCTTGTGCCCTTACTTCCTCTGCATTCTTTTCTGCCCCATAGCAGAAGGTGAATTCCTCCCTTGCTTTTATTTCTTTTAAAATTCATTCTTTGGATGCATTTTCTTATAACAACTGATACCATTACTCTAGGTTAAAATTTTTGGAATAATATTTGGTGGTTCTGTATTGCAATCCACATATATAAATCTTTCTTATATGAAAAATATTGTTCTTTCCTTCCTCCTCAATTTATTGACTGGTATCTATAAACTCTAACTTGGAAGCATTTGCTTCTCTTTTCCCTTATACCTATTAACTTTACTGAACAAACAATATTTTGAAAACAATAGTTACAGAAAAATAATTTTCCAGTAAATTTCAATTACCTTCCAATATCATTATTAGAAGCGCATTTTGATAATGTGATGCTAAATTTCATTTTCTACTCATCTTAAAAGTTTTCAGTAGTTATATCATTTGTATTTCTGGCAGTGATTATGAAAGAAATTATTATTGTGCATAATTGATTTGTGAAAATAAATGTAAATCATTTTAAATTATGTTTATTTATTGGATAGAAACAGCCGGAAATCAAGAGGGAAGGGGAAGATAGAGAGGGAGAGAGACAGAGAGACACCTATAGCCTTGCTTCACTTGCAAAGCTTTCCCCCTTGCAGGTGGGGACCTGGGGATTGAACCTATATAGACTTGCTTACTATAACATGTGCGCTCTACCAGGTGCGCCTCCGCCAGCCCAAATGTAAATATTTTATTTAACTTCATTGAATTTCATCTTCTTGAAGTAGGTCCCATTGCTATCGCTCGTCAGGGTCATTTTGAATCTATATAAATATCTCTAAACTGAATCAATACTAAACTAAGTGCTTATTTGTTTATTTCATTGCTATAACATGGTAAAAAATTATTGAGTTGTCAAAACTTTGTTATTCACCAGTCTCTTGCTTTCTGACTCTTACCCACTTAGTGACTCTCTTACCTTCTTATTACGTCTTTTATTATCTCCCCCATTAATTATTTTTATTACTGTTATATTATCATGAGAATGTGTTACCAAAATGAAGTGCTTCGTTTTAATATTTTATTTCTAAAGTTGTAAGGGAAAAAATGTCTCTTAAATTTATATACATCAGAGAATAATTGAAGACACATATCTAGGTTAAAATAAGAGCTAGATTTTGTAAAGTAGTCTATAAAGTAGACTTTTGTTTAGTCTTTTGAGGCAAGATAGCTTGAAGGACAAAATAACTACAATTTTTGAACATGATGTGTTTTACATAATTCTACTTGAAGATGTAAATTATCCCTATTTTTACATATGGGGAAACTAAGATTGGGACTAATGTTATTAAAGTGGTTGTCTTATATAAGGTCATAGAAGTAGATAAAGCTGAGCAGGATCCGGATGTGAATTTAGGTTTTGCTCTCAAATTAATGTTACTGACTATCATGCTCACTTTATCTTCACTTACCACAGAACTTTCATTTTCACTGGGAAAAAAGAAAGAGTACAAACTTATCAGGTCTAGAAGCAAGGGGACCGGGAAAAGGGAAGTTGCTTATCAGTTGCAAATATGCAAAATTAATATAATCTAGAGACTTTCTATAATGCTGCATGGTACACAAAAATATGTTAACCAGGGGAGCTGGGTGGTGGTGCACCTTGTTGAGCTCACCTGTTACAATGTTCAAGGACCTGGTTCGAGACCTCACTCCCCATCTGCAGGGGGAAAGCTTCATGAGTGGTGAAGCAAGGCTGTAGGTAACTCTCTCTGTCTCTCTCCTTCTCTCTCCCCTCACCTCCAGATTTCTGGCTATCTCTGTCCAGTAAATAAAGATAAAAAACAACAATGTTAAGAAGGTAGATATTATGATAACTGTTCTTTTTCTTTATAAATGATTTATTTATTTGAAAAAGTAGAGGACAGAGAGAACCAGAGCATCAGTCTGGCACATACAATGCCAGAACTTAAACTCAGGACCTTGAGCTTGAAAGTGCAAAACTGTTCATTCACTATGTCACCTCTCTGGTCTCATATGCCAACTCTTAATAAAATAACATTTTTTAAAAGTAAAACTAACACTTATTGGCTACTGACCAATATGTTTTACATATATAAGTAGTTACTAAAACCTAGCATCAGAATTTGTAGAGAAAAAGGGAAATATTTGCTTCATTCTAGAATGCTTTTTTCAGTGAGTCTCAGCCCCCCCCTTTCCACTAGGTATTTGCCCCAAATTCAAGTCACAAACGAGCATGCCTACACATATGTATCAAGGTCAACAAAGTGTTTCAAATATATTTTGTTTTGGAACTACAACAAAGACTCATTAACCACTTTGGTAGTGTGAACTCAAGGTGCTGAATGCTGAGAAGATCTGCTATGTATACTGGGAAAACAAGACAGAAACTGCTGAAATTTGACCACCCCAAGATTTTCAGTTTGTCTCAAGATGTCTAGTAGCTATGCAGATTTTTAAGGTCCTGAGATTACAGAGAAATTCTTGATATTTCCCTTATCCCTTTGTTCTATTCCTAATTAAAGAACCACTAGTCACTCAAATTATATAGAATATAGTTCAAAGTATGTTACTCAGGTGCTGCTTTTCAAACAAAATATGTCCTCATAAAAAAGGAAAAGCATATTTCCTTTCAGTGCAAAGATGAAGCTACCCCCTCCTTGACATACCAAGTTCCCCTAACTCTAGTAAAGGAGAACAAAGAATTCCCTGAACTATTTTATGTCTTCCATTGGCTTGGGATTTATGCCCCTTTATCCTCTACTGAATGTGGTGCTTCATTTTAAAAAATACTTAGTTATTATTTTTCAATCTAATAAGACAAATAGAAACTGAGAAGGAAGGGGAGAAAGACAGGGAGAAAGAGATGCCTGCAGCAATGTTTTGCCAGTTATGAAGCTTCTTCCCCATAAGTGGGGACCAGGGTCTTGAACCTGAGTCCTTGGACACAGTAATTTGTGAGCTCAATCAGGTGTGCCACCACCAGGCCCTTGTGGTAACTTCATAATGAATAAGTTAATGAGAGGTACAGGGAGATAACATAATGGTTATGCAAACTACTTTTATGCTAAGGCTCTGAGGCTCCAGGTTCAATCCTCAGTACTACAATAAGCCAGAGTGGAGCACTGCTTGGGGAAAAAATAAATAAATACATAAACAAAAAGCCAAACAAACAAATAAATAAATACTGGAGTTGGTGTATTGCACCAAAGTAAAAGACTCTGGGGAGGGGGTGGGGACAGTTCAGGACCTGGAACACGATGGCAGAGGAGGACCTAGTGGGGGTTGTATTATTATGTGGAAAATTGGGAAATGTTATACATGTATAAACTACCGAATTTTTACCGTAGACTGTAAAGTCTATTAATCCCCTAATAAAGAAATTAAAAATAAATAAATAACCAACCAGATGGTGGCACACTCAGCAGAACACACACATCATCATGCTCAAAAACCAGGTTAAAGGACCCACCTGTAGAGGGAAAGATTCATGACTAGTGAATCAGTACTGTAGGTATCTCTGTCTCTACCACTCTATCTTCCCCATCACTTTCAATACTTCTCTATCTCTATCAAAAATAAAAATAAAGAATTAAGAAAGGAGACAAAAAGGATACAGAAGTCTAGTGGTGGGAATTGTGTGGCATTGTACCCTTCTTATGTGATGATTTTGTTAAGTTTCCTTTTTTATAAATAAATTTTTTTTAAAAAATGAGGATTTTTCTGCACACAAAAATTTCATTATTCAGAAAAACTTGAATAAAGAGACAAAAATTTCAAAAACAACAAAAAATTAATAAATAAAAAAGGAGACAAGTGGCTACTGGAAGTGGTGGGTTTATCCTTCAAGCATCCAGCCCCAGTGATAGTCAAAACAAACAAATAAGTACAAACAGAACTTCATAAAAAATTCATCTATATATTGAAACAAACTTCCAGAAAAATTAAAAAGATAAAACAATCAATATTTGCAAATCATGCAAAGAGATAATATTTAAAGTATGTAAAGAAATCACACAATTCAACAAAAAAGAACCCACTTGAAAAGTGAGCAAAATATCCGAATAAACTCATCTCTAAAGAAAACATGCAGGTGAACTACAGACACTTGAAAAAATGCGCAACATTTTTTATTACCAGTCAAATGCAAACCAAAACAATGAGATAACCATCTGAAATTGGTGAGAATGACATGCTTCTAAGAAGACTAGAAACACATAAGCACTGATAATAATGTTGATAAAAGGAGCTCTGTTGGTGGGACTATAAACTACTGCAGTCCCTATGAAAAATGGGACAGATATTCTGTCTATAATAAAATAAAAATTCCTCCAACTTCTTCAATATAACCCCTTATTTTAATTTAAAAAATTCCAATGGCTGGTAGTATTGATCCTTTTATCAAGTACCTGTTGTTGGTCATTAATGTATCTCCTTTGCAAGAAAATGTCTATTCAGGTTTACTAAAAAAGTGGATATAGAAATTGAATAGATATTTTATGCTATTGATATTTTTTAAAATTTATTTTTATATTAACTTCTTACTTGATATGTAACTTACAAATAATTTCTCACTCTATAGCTTTTCTTTATAGTTTTTGTTTTTATTTGTTATGATTTTCCTCATCAGCACCTGTTCTTTCTGTCATTTCTGATGTATGACATTCTCAGAGATGTGAAGTAGTATCTCATTGTCTTTATTTGCATTTCTCTGATAATACTGACTGAGCTTTCTTTTATATATGTTTATTGACCATCTGGGTATCCTCTCTGGTGAGTGTTCTGTCCTTATCCTCTTCTCATTTTTTTTTGAGGTGTGTGTGTGCACAGACTGAATACTCAGTTATGATAATAATGTAAATGGCAAGATTTCATTCTCAGTCAAGGTGGTATAGAATGAAAGCATCTATAAAGTTTTATATGATAATCACATACCTAGAAAGCAGCAAAAGGGAAAATAAATAAATATTTTTTAAAAATTTAAAAAATGTCAGTATGTGCAAATATATAATTTTATACATACAAACCATAAAAACTTCGTGAAAATATTATTGAAATAATAATTGAGTACATAAAGTTGCAGTTTACAAAATTAATGTGCAAAAATTGGTTGTATTTATATAGATAAAGAATGAACTGACAAGTAAAGAACCAAAAATTAGCTAAGAACATAATCATATCTGCAGCTATACTAAAAAAGAAACAATATTCAAACATTACATTAGCCAGATACAAGAGACCTATACACTAAGAACTATGATACAATTAAAAAAAAACTGAAAATACAATTCTCTTTCTTTTTCTTCTTCTTTTTTTTTAATAGGACAGGGATAAATTGAGAGGGGGGAAAGAATGAAGGAGAGGGAGAGAGACAGAGAGACATCTACAATACTTGCTTCACCATTTGTGGAGCTTTCCCAACTGCACACAGCAGGAAGCAAGGACTTGAAATTGGGTTCTTATGCATGGTAATATGTACACTTAACAAGGTGTGCCATTGCCTAGCCCCCTAAAATACAATTTTCAAGAAAAAAAGGAACCTGTGCTCATTTCATGGAAATTTTACCTAAAGCAATTTGGTAGTTTCCTACAAAAATCTCAATGGCATTCTTATCACAAATGTAAGAAAACAATAATGAAATTTATTTGAAAGGACAAACACCTTTGAGGAGCCAAAACAATCCCAAGGAAAATAAATGAACAAAAATAAAGGAATTACACTGCACCAATTCATATTTATTATAAAGAGATCATTAAAAGACCATGGTACTGGGATAAAGACAAGTATACAGGTCAATGAAACAAAAAGTATTGCCCAAAAATGAAAACCACATATGTAAAAGAGATTACTTATGACATAAAATGGAAAAAGGATTCAATAAATAGTACGAAAAAATTTCAGCATACACATGCAAAAAAATGAAACTAGATGATTAAGCTATGCCATAAATAAACATTAGATCAAAGTGGACTAAAGACATATTTTAAATTTGAGATCTAAAATAATAAAATACTTAGAAGAAAACTACAACAAATATATCACCAATCCTTAGCAATATCTTTGCAGATATTTCTCCAATGATTAGGTAAACAAAGCTAAAGGGGTGCCAGACGGTAGCACATGGGGTTAAGCCACATGGCTTAAAGCAGAATGACCCATATAAGAATCCCAGTTAGAGACCTGGGATCCTCACTTGCAAGGGGGTTGCTTCACAAGCTGTGAAGCATCTCTGTAGGTGTCTTTCTCTCCACCTCTCTGTTTTCCCTTCCTTTCTCGATTTCTCTCTGTCCTGTCCAATAACAACAACAACAAGGGCAACAAAATGAGAAAAAATGGCCTCCAGGAGCAGCGGATTCATAGTGTAGGCACCACTAATGTAAATAAATTGAATTATGTAAGAATTAAAATATTTTATACTGCAATAGAAGATATTTAGAACTCATAGAAAAAAAAAGAAACTCTACTGGATAGAAATAGGTATTTGCAAATTTATCAAACAAGTGTTAATATCTTGAATTTATAATATCTTATAAAACTCATTAACAAAGTCAAATAACATTGGGACCAGGTGTTGACTAACCTGGTAGAATGCACACATTCTAAGGACCATGGTTCAAGACCTGGTGCCCACCTGCACGGGAGTAATTTTATGAATGGTGGAGTAATGCTGCAGGTCTCTTTCCTTTACCCTTCCTCTCTTTCCCTCTTTCTACTTTTTTCCCTTCTATTTCTTACCATCTATCAATAAAATGGCCACTGGGAACAGTGAAGTCATGCAGGCACTGAGGGTCATAATAACTCCTAAGAGGGTGGGGTAGGGAACAAGCAGCATTTAGAAAAATAGGCAGAAAATATAAATGGAAATTTCTCCAAATAAGTCATAAAGATATTCACTGTCTTTTTTTTTTTCCTACCAGAGCTATCACTGGAGCTCCATAACTACATGATTCCTCTGCCTTCCTCAGACTGTGCTCCTCTCAGAATTCTTTTTATATTTATTTAGTTCCTTTTGTTGCCCTTGTTGTTTTATTGTTGTAGTTATTATTGCTGTTGTTACTGATATCATCGTTGTTGGATAAGACAGAGAGAAATGGAGAGAGAGGAGGGGAACCTGGATCCTTACTCCGGTCCTTGTCCTTTATGCCACGTGCGCTTAACCCACTGTGCTACCACTGGCTCCCCTCCTCTCAGAATGTTAAGATAATGAGAGATAGAGATACCACAACACCACTGTATTGTTCATGAAACTTCCCCTGTGCAGGTGTTCCGATGTGACAGCTAGGGGCTTAAACCATGTCTTCACTCATGATGAAATGTGTACTCTATCAGATGAGCCATCCTCTGGCCTTCCTTTTAACCATCCCCTATAACTAAGGAAATGCAAAACAAAACAATATCATTTACATATCAGATGGCTGCAGTCAGTACAAGTAAATAAACATGTTAGCAAAGATGTAGAGAAAAGGGATCTTCTATACTGTTTGGTAGTTATATAAGTTGGTTCAGCCATTATAGAAAAAATTTTTGAGAGTCCTCAAAAAATTAAGAATATGTATGCCATATGGTTCAGTTAGTCCATAGCTATATATTAATCTAAAGACTACAAAAACAGTGATTTGGAAATATAAATCAACCCTCTGCCCATTCAATTACTATTTAAGATTTAAAACAGTCAAGAGTTGGCAACAACTTAAGTGCCAACTAATGAATGAATGGATGGAGTTATTCCATATACACACAGTGGTCTGCCAATAAGTTGCATAAAAAAGTCATTTACAACAATTTGGGTGGACTTAGATGGTAATTATAACAAGTGAAGTAAATTATATTGAGAAAGACAAATGCTTCATATGTAATAAAGTATCAAAAGAAATGAACAAAGAAAACTAAGCAAAGCATGTCTTAGACAAGAACAATGTTAAAAAGAATGGAAGAAGGGCATGAGGTGAGTAATTTTCTCTTCCTTTTTTATAGATAGAGATAAAGAGGCAAAGAGAGGTAGGAAGGAAGATAGACATAGACAAAAAGAGAAAGAGAGAGAGAGAGAGAGAGAGATTGAGAGATCACAACTCTGACATATCCTTAATGCAGTGGGTGTTGGACTTGAACCTGGGTTCTATGCATAGCAAATAAGTATACTACTCAAGTGAGTTATTTTGCTGTCCTGAGGTAGGTGAATTATTAAAGACATCAATGTATGATGACATGTAGAAAGTAGATTTTAAGGAATGAACATAATTCAATACAGACATATGTTGACAGATAAATTGGTATACCTAAAATTTATATAATGATATAAATAAACATTACTTTAATTAAAACATAGTTGAGTTTATAATAATTAGATTAATATCTTATTTTACTCTTATAAATTTATATTTTTAACTAGAAAATGAAATATATTAAACAAGCATAAAATAAGTGAAATACTGACTAAACTTCCTAGAGACCTTGAAGGCATCTACTTTGCCATGAGTCAAAATAAAGAAGACAAAGTGAAATTATAGTGCAATGCTCAATTATAAATTCATATGTTAGAAAAGGTAATGTTTTAGCAAAAGTTTCTTATAAGACTGAGATTTTGTTCATAGATTTTTCCTTAAACCCTCTCTAGCAACAATCAATTTTATATGTTCATGGTAAAATATACTTTGCTTCTAAATTTTCTATAGTCTTTAACTCCAGCTAATAAATTGAAGACAGTATGAGCTTTGCCTATGCCCCCCATTCTAACTGATGTCTTTTAGCACTTTAGTAAAAATTGTCTCAGCTAAAATCATCATATCCCATTATTCAGTCTGCAATTGTACGTGATACTTTCAAAGAGTTTTTCCCTCACCTTCTCTATATTTCACATACTTAAGAAGAATGAAAAGTTTCCTTCCTTCCAATTATTATAAAATCCAATTATGGTAACAAAATTGAAAATAACCAATGAATTGTGTGACTTCATTGTTTGCAAAGTGCAATCATAAATATTAAGACTTAATTCAAGTAAAGAAGTAGAAAGTATTAGTATATCTGAGGCAAAGTATAATTAGATGCCCACTATGAAGAAATGTTTATAAACAAAATATTGCTAACAGCATAAAATAATAGACATTTTCAATAGAGGAATTTGACATTGGCTGTTTCTCAGGGAGTTGATATGCTGTTCTATTTGTGCAATAAACAGAGGGTTGATTAGCCAGAATTCTCTAGTGAAAAACTAAAATACACAGTATAAATATTTCTGGGAATAAATGATATGTAGGGGTGAATACAGACTAATTACAAAGGTTTATTATATTTTAAAAATATAATTTTTGAGTAGTTTTTCATTTAGATAAAAGGTCTGTCTGCACCCTATCTACAAATTCCTAATCAATGTTCTGGGAGTGCAACTGACTTGCAAGAAAAGATGCCCAAGCTTGATCTCTGCAATGCATATGCTAGAGTAATACTCACTCATTCTCTTTCTTTCCCATACTAGTAAATAAATCTTTTAAAATAGATAAGCATGTTAAGTGGGGAAGCAGTTACAGAAGCCAGACCTCCCACCTTCTGTACTCCATAATGATCCTAGGTCCATTCTTCCAGAGGAATACTAGGAAGGCTTTCAAGGGAAAGGATGGGATATGGAGTTCTGGTGGTGAGAACTGTGTGAAATTATATCCTTCTTATCCTATGGTCTTGTCAATGTTTCCATTTTATAAATAAATTTTAAAAAGAATAAATAATCAAATGTTTATCACAATGACATCCTCCTGACTCTCCATCTCTCCTCCTCTACCCCTCTTTCTCTCTTCTTCTCCCTCTCCCTTCTCTCTCCCACCATCTCTCTCTATTGAAATGATAACTCAACATAATTTTAAACATCATTCTTGGGTGATTATAATATAGTATAAGGTATGTTACAAATGGAAATATATAGTTTTTTTATTTTTCTTATAGATTTATCATAAAGATTTCAAAAAACATGTAGCCATTGGAGCTACGGAAACAACACAGATTTATACACTTATACATGATACATCAATTAAATATCTATACCTCAAACAAATTGAAGAGTAGTGTAGTTTATAGAATGGCTTATAAACTAGTTTAAGACAAGGTGATCAATTAGTCCACAGGCCTTTCCTGATTCCCCTGACTTTTGCTGTTTCATGGTCCTGTTTGTACACAGTTTTTCTATTACTATCTAAATTCACCAGAGGGATATAAAAATAACAATAGACTTCCATGTGTCTCTACCATATTCCCTTAAATTCATTTGAACAAGGTGAAAGACTGTTGTTAGGTGATCACTTATCTGGAATCAAGAATCAGGAATTATAGTCTAGACATTGTCTCTAGAAAATAGGAGTTCTTGAAAAAATTATCTTATTTTCAGGAGTCAAACTAGCTACAGTTTTGCTTGTGTTCTGAAGTTGAACTAAGACATTACGGAATGCAAGTAACCTGCAGTGAACACTGAAAGACTAGCATCTCATCTTCCATCTGCTCAGCCTAGTTACATCTCTCATACTATGCTGAAATAACCCCATGTTTGCCTCTTTTCAGTCTTTAGTCAATTTTTCTTTTAGCTCAGGGAAGAATTCCTTCTAAATAAAGTCAGCCACCTGTTCAAATGTTCAGAAGACAAATACTGCTTCATCTAGGATAGTTTTAAGTAGACTGAGTCCCTGCTGTCTAAATTTTTAAAAACTAACTTTTAAAATATTTATTTGGAATAAAGAAAGAGAAGAATATAGACAGATAGATAGATAGATAGGCAGACAGACAGACAGACAGACAGATTTAGCACTACTTTACCACTCATCAAGCTCCCCCCACAGGTGGCAGCTGAGGGCCTGAAACTGTGTCCTTGTGCATTATAATAGACATGCTCTACTGCGTGTGCCACCACCCAACTTCTAACCATATAATTATTTAAAAATCAGTTTGAGTGAATAATCATAAAAATAGTAGGTCACATGTTCCTATACAATACTGTTTGTTTTCTTTTACACTGAGGGTTATGATGAAAGCAAATCAGAAAAGTAACTGAAAAGCAGTCTCTGTATTTTTCAACTAGCACATCTTGTTCCCTTAGATATGTGTGCACAAGGCAAGAATATCAAACTCAACAGGGAAGATGTGGAAAATGGAAAGGTTGAAGATTAAACACTGGTCTTGTCTTGGCTCAAACTATCAATACCTCTCTAATAGTTTTTAATGGCTCCCGGATGTATTCCCCTGCCTTCCCAGGTGTCCAGAGGTAGCAAAGCTGATGCACCCACTTAAAATGACAAGCCTTGGGAGTCAGGTGGTAGCACAGCAGGTTAAGTGCACGTGGTGCCAAGTGCAAAGATCAGCATAAGGATCCCAGTTCGATCCCCTGGCTTCCCTGCAGGGGAGTCACTTCACAGGCTGTGAAGCAGGTCTGCAGGTGTCTGTCTTTCTCTCCTCCTCTCTGCCTTCCCCTCCTTTCTCCATTTCTCTTTGTCCTATCCAACAATGATGACATAAATAACAACAACAATAACCACAACAACAATAAAAACAACAAGGGCAACAAAAAGTAAATAAATAGTTTTTTAAAATCTTAAAAAAAAAAAAAGTCTTCAACCCTATGGTAGGCAGAAGAATAGCCTCCAAAATACAGCCATGCTATAATCCAAGGAATCTGTGAATATAGTATTATATCCAACAATAGGGACACTTGCCTTTATGGTGAAAAGTATTAAGTTATAAATGGATAGGAAGTCTATTTTAAGTATATTCCAAGGGGCCCATGACTTTACTCATTTATGGCCTCACAAATGTGTCCTAGAACCTCATGTCTCCAGAGTCCTGCCCCACTAGGGAAAGAGAGAGATAAGTAGGGAGTATAGATTGACCTGCCAAAATCCATGTTCAGCAGAGAAGCAATTACAGAAGCCAGACTGTCCACCTTCTGCACCCATAATGATCCTGGAATGATCTGGAAGGAATATAACTCTGCTGACATCTTGATTTTAGTCCATATGATTCACTTCAAGTTTTCAACCTCTAGAATGTAAAACCATAACTTTTTATCAATTTAAGCTATAAATTTATAGGGGAAATATACAGCAATAAACAATCAATACAGAGTTGAACCATACCCCATAAATCAGATTTCTGTATGAAACGCAAGACTTTCTTTTGAATAAGCTCCACACTTGACTTTTGCATTTAGTATTTGAGAACTTCTTTAGAATTATATTCTTTTTCCATCTCCATCAATTGGAATGGAACTACACAATGTTCTAGTCTTTAAGTCCATTTCAGTGAAGTAAAGGTTTCACAAAATTCCTGCAATATGAGTGCATTAGTGTAAATAAAGGACACTTATCTCAAAACTCTGCATTCTACTCTTAAACAACAAGACTACATTTAACCAGTGATATTCTGTTATAGATTGAATTGAGGCCCTTCAAAGTCATATATCAAAGCTTCACCACAAGTGTAATCATATTTGGATATAGACATCTAAGAAGCAATTAAACTTATTATAATGATATGACCATAATTAATAACAACTAATGATATAAGGAAAAGTAGAGAAGCCAGGAATACTAACATGAGTAAAATGGC
Source organism: Erinaceus europaeus (assembly GCF_950295315.1). Lineage (NCBI taxonomy): Eukaryota > Metazoa > Chordata > Mammalia > Eulipotyphla > Erinaceidae > Erinaceus > Erinaceus europaeus. The sequence goes on along the minus strand of NC_080169.1, from coordinate 68,680,520 downwards.
CATGTTAGGATACAGAGAAAATACTACTCTCAGAAAGGTAAGGGAGATGCCTCTACAGAAAACAGACCTACTAATACAATTATCTTGAACTTCCAGCCTCCAAAATTATGAGAAAATAAGTTTATATCAAGTCACCCTTATGTGGAATATTGTTCTATCAATTATATTAAATTAAAGCATAGTGATAACACTTGCTTTTGGTTACCTACATTTTAATAATAGATGAGATTTCAATTATGGCCATTTATTTACAATTTAACAAGTAGTATGTAAATTTTTAATGAAATTTTTACTATAATTCTCCCAGTTACTCTACAGAAGTGATATTATGCTTCTTGTCTATAGATTAGAAAATTAAAAATCAAAGACACTAGTTTGGATATAGAATATACACACAAAGGAGTTAGGGATAATCTCAGTTTTAGTTATTATTCACTAAAATATGATTTTACTAGTTATTTTTTGCTCCTGGAACCCCTCTTATGTTCTAGGTACTATGAGAATTATTTGGTCTCAGAAGTGTTACACATAGCTAAGAAAGTTTCACAAGAATGAAGGAAGGAAAAAAGTTAAAGTGTTAAAGAACATGCTTAGTTCTTTATTAAAATTCTGGATCAATACACAACAGTTACACTATTACCTGGGTATAATAGCTAATAACAAGTTTTTAAAAGGAGGCTAAAAAACTTACCGTGTACTCTAATGCTTAATCTTAATTATTACAGTGTTCTGGAGTCATATTGATCATGATTTTTATTTATAATAATTTTAGAAAGTTAATAGAAATGAAGATGAGAGTGAGCCTTGAATTTTACTGAATCAAGCAGGGCATGATTACTTAAGCTCCCTGCTGATACTTTGCTTGGAAACAAAAAGCTTTTTAAAAGCAAACAAAACTAATTAGCTTGAACTCTCCAATAACATATTTGATATTTCTTATACTCTCAGAGGATAGTTTTAGAAGATTTGAGCCAGGTCTTTGATATGTTACTTAATTTGTTCAGGGTTTTGATAACCCCTGACAATGGAAGCCAATCACATTTGCAGAGTTAAAGTAAAACTTATTTGCCATTTGTGGAAAAAATGATGTAATGTTACAGTTTTTTATATTAGCTTTAGGGCTCTAAATATGGGGAATTAATTTTTACTTTTATTATTGAGTCACTAGATGATTTTTGTAAACCATTTAATCTTGAAATATCTATTTTTCAAACAGGGAAATAAGAAATTAGAGTCCACGAGCTCCTCAAAGTATGTTTATTTCTTCTGTTCTAGTAATGCAACTGAGAAGTAGTATTTCTATCCTTTTAGATTATGCTGAATATTATTCCACTCTATTTGTGAACACATGCTATATGTAGATTCCACCCATACCCCAGAATTAAGTCTAGCAGGTAGCTCGCTCAATATCATGAATATCTTGTTGTGCATGAGACCCGGGCTTAGAACCCCACCACTCTACCAGAGCCTTATGACTGAAATCAGAACTCTTCTGGATGGTGCAACAGAGCTGTACTCACTTCTCATTCACTTCCTCATTCTGTACTCTGTTGTTGTTTTCGATGGTTTATGTTGTTTTCGCCGGGCTGGCTTCACAGGCGGGTAACAGACGACCAGGGACTCATGGTTGAGCTGTAGGCAGTATCTCTTTATTCATGCAGGACGCAGCCCAATCTAAGATGAGCTAAGCTAAACTCAAGTACGCTAAAACTCACAATGCTGTCTTTATATATACTTGCCAAGTAGGGTGGAAACAGGATGTGACATAGAGAGGGTGGAGAGAAAAGTGACTGGTGAAAATCAGAGTGTGACAAGGAGGGGGCAGAGCAGGTGAGAATCCTATCACTGAACCACCAATGCCCTGGAGTGCTTTATGTAAATGTAAAAGTGATTTATGTAAATAGACCAAAGCTTTGAATGGGATTAAATCTATCCCTATATAGGCATATGGTTAAGCAGAAGCCAGGGGGAGCTGGCATACTATCCAATACTCTGTCTCTCTCTTTCTTTCAAAACAATGAAAAGTAAATTGAGTCATGTAAGAAGTTTAGTGATAACACCCATATGTACCAGATTAAAAAACAATAGATCTATAATATAAGAAGTTGCTAAAAATCTTAAGATATGAAAATGGAAATGAAAAACAGGGTAGAGAGGGTGTCCGGCGGTAGTGCAGCGGGTTAAGCGCACATGGCTGCGAAGTGCTGGCACCAGCATAAGGATCCAGGTTAGAGCCCCCAGCTCCCCACCTGCAGGGAAGTGCTTCACAGGCAGTGAAGCGGGTCTGCAGGTGTCTATCTTTCTCTCCCCCTCTCTGTCTCCCCTCTTCTCTCGATTTCTTTCTATCCTATCCAAGAGCATTAATGCCAACAATCACGACAAGGGCTGAAACAAAAACAAACAAACAAAAAAACAGTGTAGAGCATGATTTGAGCACTCAAAAACAAACAAATAAAAAATGTACAACTATTAAAGATTTCTCTGAGAATCATAAATATTAACTTCATATTATTAACTATAATCAAAATTACATGATGCCAATTCAAAAATACTATGTTGTGTTTTCTAATTAGTCCTCATATTATTTTGATCTATTAATATATAGTATATTGCTCTTCCACTACTTTTCTAGTGGTTAAAATTGAAAGAAATGACATGTTGTTTAAGCATAATAAAATACGCTATTCTAAGATATTTAAAAATATAAATAACTTTGATTTTAACTTCTGATATAAGATATTAAGAATATGAAGCTCTTTGGTTTAGTTACAGAATCAACTAATCCAAGCTTTCAGTGTGTTAATACGTTTCTGAAAATTTACAGGTTTTCCAGTAAAAAGAAGGTATAGAAATGAATTCCTAAAACTTTTATTTCAGCTATCTACAAATCATTTTATTTGGTTAATCTATCATAGTCATGACTATTAACTTTCTAATTATCACTTTTTATCCACCTATAGACTTTTGATAGGATCTCAGCTTCTGCTTTTGATAATCTTTCTCAAAATCTTGAGTTCTTATTTCAACACTTCCCTTTTTCTCTCTTACATTAAATTTACCAGGTCTGACATTTATTAAAGGATATCTTTGTTGTAGATACTGTACTGGATATCAAAAACACAGAGATAAGAAAATTTGATGACTTACACACAAATAGATGTTTCATCTAGTTTACTATGGAGCATGTCACTTGATCATTCCTGGTTTGTTTTTTTGTTTGTTTGTTTTCCTTTAAATGTTTGTATGGCTGTCATGTATAGTCTCCTTACTCATAGTGAAAGTCATTTCTTTTTTTTTTTTAGAATTTTTTTATTATATTTATTTATTTATTAGATAGAGACAGGCAGAAATTGAGAGGGAAGGGGGTGATAGAAAGGGAGAGAGATAGAGTGACAACTGAAACACTGCTTCACCACTCATGAAGCTTCTCCCCTGCAGGTGGGGACCGGAGGCTTGAACCTGGGTCCTTGCACACTGTAACACATGTACTTAACCAGGTGTGCTACCACCAGGCCCCAGTGAAAGTTATTTCTATTCAATTCATTTCTCTCTTTCAGTCCTCATTACTTTAAAATAATAATGATGATGATGATGCTAGGTATCCTTGTTATACTAATTCCCCTCATGCTTATTATTTCTTTGCTCATTAGCCAATACTTATTTACCAAAATAATTTTATTCACTATAAACAAAATAAAAAAATTAACTCTAGCCTTGCCTTGCTGTCTTCTTGCTACCCCATTATTCACTATTTTAGAGTTCATGCTTCTCTGATTTTTGTTTCACTGATTTGGAAATACTTTCATATTATCTTCATGTACACATTTTTTAAACAATGTTTTAGTTGAACCCCAAAGATCTAGTATCTACCGAATTCGTTTATTTGCTTTTTTTATTTATTCCCTTCTATTTTATTTGACAGGACAGACAGAAATTGAGAGGGGATATAAAAGCAGATAGGTAGATAGATAGATAGATAGATAGATAGATAGATAGATAGATAGATAGATATGCAGACAGACAGATAAATAGGTAGACACCTACAGACCGGCATCATCACTTGTGAAGCGTCCCTCCTGCAGGTGGGGAGCTAGAGCTTGAAACTGAGTCCTTAAGCATTACAATGCATATGCTCAACCAGGTGTGCCATGGCCCAGCCCCAATAAATTCCAATTTCATATGATCCTTAAATTTTGAAAAATCATCTTATTTATAGCTTCTTTCATGCAGAACATTACTAGCCTTTGTTATTTTCCCTGTTATCTTGGTGGCAAGATGAAAGCCCTGGTTATGTACCATATAAATAATTTGATTGGGCACAATGTGTACAAAATAAGCACTATCTCACTATCACAACTCTTGGAGTTAATATATATTCATTGTTCTTAGATATCTTGAATTTAATTACAGACAATGTGGACACTATTACAGTTTAGTTTTGAATGAATAAATATTCATGTGGCAAATCCCACAACATTCTGCTTTCTTATTCCTAACTTCATTATTTTTTTTAAGTTATCAGAAGTGATTGGCTCATGTTTGCACACTGTTGTCTGTTACAGTCTCCCATTTGATTGAAGATCTTAGTATAAAAAAAATACACCTTTTCTCTACTAACATGTGAATTTGGTTCACATTATACATAAACTTGTGCTTCTAAAAATTGATTGGAAGATTTATTTTATTCCCAAAGATATTGATCTGAATGAATAACTATTGCAATATTTACTAAGATAATAACACTTCTTGGATTGGAAGATAGCTAAGCAGTAAAGAGAACACAAATTTGATTCCTGGCACCACTTATATGAAAAGTTAATGGTGTTTTGCCCCTCCCAATATCTTCTCTCTCACTCACTAATATAAATAAATAAACATGTATTTTTCTAAGACAAAACTGTTTTGAAATATATCTTAAAGAATAATATTGATTAAAATATGCATTTCCATGTATCTCAATGTGCAGCTGCTGTGTCCAGAATGCACTTATTTCATCTGGCCATGATCTACCAGTTTTGTTAACATAACTCAAACAATAAGGAATACACATGTAAAAACTCTGACCTCATGTCACTACAGCAGTATAAATTATTAATATTAGTACTGAACTTCAGATCCCATAACTCTTCATGACCAGTGGCCAAAAACAAAAACCAATAAACCACTGCTATTAAGTATTTTGTCAGATATAGAATCCATGTGAGCTATATTTCAGCACAGATTACAAGTAATTTTGGTAATTTTCAAGTGTTTTAAAATAATGGTTATTAAAATGTGATTATATGGTCATTATCTGACAGGAATTCTCTGAAATTTCATTATTAATATCAATATTAAAAGCTAAAATACATTTCTTGTGAAAATATTTGCTCATTTAATAAATTAAAGATATTCATCACTAATTATAATTGGAATAAAGGTTTTGCAAAGCATTTGTGTGTCTGTGTGTATGTGTGTGTGTGTGAGAGAGAGAGAGAGAGAGAGAGAGAGTGATCCAGGGGTATAATAAAAATTGCTACTTGTATAGTATACTTTGGAGTTTACCAAGTATGCACTGATTATTACCTCATGTCTAATGGGGTAATGACTGCATCTATCGCTTGGCTGTTCGTAGAAAATGTGTTTGTAGATGTGTATAAAGTGTTTAAAATTGTGACAACCTCACAAAAGTCACATAATTGTTAGCTATTATCCACAAGAAATGCATAATAGCAAGAAACGAGTAAATTCATAGAGGATGCCTTGAGCTAACACATAGCAAGTCCTCAGAGTAGTAATTATCTAAGAAATAGTTATTAATACTTCCATTTTATAGATGAAGAAATTGATGGTTAGAAATTCAAGAAAATTTCCCTGTAGTCAAAGTGTTAAAAATATAAAAGTCAAGACACTCAGTTTCCCTTGAAATTTCTTTAGAGTATTTTAATTATAATAAACCTCATCCTCAACCTCTTTATTTACCTTTCCTATTTGCTTCTGTGAATACTCACAGTGACAACTTATTTAGCCAGGAGAATGTTGCTGTACTAGGTATGATTTGGTATTCACATGAAAGTTATTTCAGTTTTGATTTTGTGGATATGTAATTTCTGACATTATTGTTGGGCTTAAAAGAGTTGTTCTAAGGGTCGACAAATTTCCTTAGAGAGTGATTTTTAGAATCAAGAAATAGTTACTTAACACAGTTTATTCTATAAGAAATATTCTGCTTCTTAAGAAGTAGATAAGCTAATTCTAAATATATCTTGGTCCAAGAAGCCTTTTTTTTTTCTTTTTTAAAAAATTTCATTGGGGTATTAATGTTTAACATTCGACAGCAAATACAATAGTTTGTGCATGCATAACATCTCTCAGTTTCCCACATAACATATTTTCAGTATATATTGTTTTTCCATTAGAAGTACACATTAAAATATGTGTTGTTGTATTCAATTCCATTGCTCTTTCAAACAAAAGTATATTTAAAAAGAAAACTCTTATACATTCTACTGTTCATGCATTACTCTAGGTTTTCAGGGAATATTTGGACATTCAGACTGTTCTGTGGAGTACAGGAGGTCTCAATAGGGAATATTATAATATGAGCTGTTTTAAAAGAAGCCACCTACAATCAAACAGTACATTTTAGGGCAACATCTGCGAAATGAGAAAATGAATTAGGAAGTGTACACAGAAAGACCTAATCAAGTACTGCTGTGAAGATCCCGGTAAAGAAGAAGCAATGACAATGGAGCAGGTACCGGCTGCACTGTGAGGTGACTAATGCTGGTGTTCACTTTGTCTTTTTCACAAAGCCTACAGAGCATCTGGCTTCTGAATCTTTGCCACTTCATAACTGAAATCTCCAAGGATTTTTATATCTGCACCTATTTTTAGGAAATCAGAAGTACATTGTGTCTGACACATTTGTTTTTTTCTAGGCCGGACTGATGGTAGTAGAAAAATTCAATTTGTGATTAGTGATTAAGGAATTTGATCATAGGGCAATAACAGAATGCCATGCATTTTAAACAGAGCTCTTATGTTGCACTGATGCACAGAGAGCATCATTCTGACTCAGTAGTCTGGTCAGTTTCTTGGGGTATGGGAGAAGGATAGACTTTCAACGACTAATTAACTCAGCTGCTAACAGTCAGTTTTCCTATGTTTAATGTTGTTAGCAGAAAGTGACAGAAGTGTCTTTTCCTTTCAGAGATAAAGCTACATGAAATGTGGTTTACAGTCAACAACCTAAAAGGCTATTCTCTTCTTTTAGTTTAACACATGAAAAAAAGGCTCACTGTGTGAGCTTTTAAATCAAGATATGCAATATTAAGATCAGCTGTTATTTGGAAGATGCAAACAGAGCAACCATAGGCAAACTTTGAAGAGGATGAAACTTGAAATCCTAGTGCAATCAAAACCTACTCTTTCCACACCATTTCACCAGACAATACCTTTAACCCACATGCACGTTAGCTGTCTGGTTCAGACAAAATTATTAAAGTCATGGGCCCCTTAGAATATACACAAAATAAACTTCCTGGCTTTTTCCAACATGAAGACCAAAATTTCACCTGCTATACTATTACCTTTAGGTTCCTGATTATTAAACAATTTGTTCTGCTTTATAGCTTAATGCTTTTCATCCACCAAGTTGTAGATGCTACTGTGACACCAATGTGAATTCCCTGGGCAGGAATTTTATGGACACACCAATGTGTCCTAGAACCCCACCTTTCCAGAGCCCTGCCCCACTAGGGAAAGACAGAAACAGGCTGGGAGTATAGATCAACCTCCCAACGCCCATATTCAGCGGAGAAGCAATTACAGAAGCCAGACCCTCCACCTGCTGCACCCCATGATGATCGTGGATCCATTCTCCCAGAGGGATAAAGAATAAGAAAGCTTCCAATGGAGGGAAGAGGATATGGAACTGTGGTGGTGGGAACTGTGTGGAATTGTACCCCTCTTATCCTGTGGTCTTGTTGATCATTATTAAATCAACAAAAGAGAAAGGAAGGAAAGGAGGGAGGGAGGGAGGAAAGAAGGAAGGAAGAAAGAAAGGAGGGAAGGGAGGAAGGGAGGAAGGGAGGGAGGAAGGGAGGAAGGGAGGAAGGGAGGAAGGAAGGAAGGAAAGAAGGAAAGAAGGAAAGAAGGAAGGAAAGAAGAGTCGGGCAGTGGTGCGGCAGGTTAAGCGCTCGTGGCACAAAGAGCAAGGACCAGATTAAGGATCCAAGTTCAAGTCCCCGGCTCCCCACCTGCAGAGGAGTCACTTCACAGGTGGTGAAGCAAGTCTGCAGGTGTCTAACTTTCTCTCCCCCTCTCTGTCTTCCCCTCCTCTCTCCATTTCTCTCTGTCCTATCCAACAACAACGACATCAATAACAACAATTTTAAAAAAAGAAAAAAAAAGAAAGAAATAGAGAGACAAAATAGGACTAGAAAACTGAATCGTGGAAGAGAGTAGCTCCCAAATCTGGGGAAAGTATGTAAATACTGTTAACTGTAAACCCTATAGATTGACCTGGGGCCTATATTCAGTGCAGAAGTCTGTGTAACCTCTGCATCCCTGTAGGTCTGAGCTTATATTCTGTGGTCAAAGCTACGAATGTTCTAGGCTGTACCCATTGCCAGACCCATTTTCCTCGAGTGGTAGAGGATTTTGGTCCAACTTCCCTTCTGAGAATGGGCAGTCCCTACTATTGTTGATACAATTAAGGGCAAGGTCCGATGGGGGCCCACATAGGGGTCCACCAGCCTTCTAGTCCTATTTTCAACCGCATCTCTCCAGAGCCCTGCCCCACTAGGGAAAGATAGAAACAGGCTGGGAGTATGGATTGACCTGCCAATGCCCATGTTCAGCAGAGAAGCAATTAGAGAAGCCAGACCTTCCATCTTCTGCACCTCATAATGATCCTGGATCTATAGAGAGATAAAAAATAGGAAAGCTTCCAGTGGAGGGGATGGGATATGGAACTCTGGTGGAGGGAAATGTGTGGAATTTTACCCTTTTTATCCTATAGTTTGTCTATATTTTCTATTTTATAAAGAAATTAATATAATAATAAATTTAAATTGAAAAAATAACTCACATGTAGAATTAAAACTTTCTTTTTTTTGTAAAATACATCTTACAATCTGGACATTTTTTAATCCCTTCCTTCAATTTGGTGACCTTTGCTTCTTTTAGGGTCCATTCTCTGATTGCTTTGATATAATGAACATTGTGTTTTTACTTCCAACATGTTTTTATTTTTATTCTAGGGTATCTCATTAATCTGGTAGAGTAGGATATTTGCTCTTCACATCTGATAAAATTCCACTTTATTCAGATGGTTAAGAACCTTATCCAAGAAAGGAATCATCTCAAGAAACCATAGTACTTTAAGAATTCCAGATTAGGAAAAATAAAACAACACATAGATTTATATAATAGACTTTCATGCCTAAAGCATCAAAGGTCATAGTTTTAATCCCCATGCACCACCATAAACCAGAATATATATGTATATGCCAGGCAAGGGAAGTGGTGCAGCCAGAGCACACACATTACCTTGTGTGAGGACATAGTTTCAAGTCTTTGGTCCCCTCTTGTAGGGAAAGGCTTCATGAGTAGTGGAGCAGTGCAGGTGTCTCCCACTTTTTCCTGTCTCTCCTTTAGTCTCAATCTCTCTTTATCTCTCACCCACTTTCAAAAAGAAAAGAAAAGACAGTGGTCACTGGGACTGATAGACTTGTGTATGCACTAAGCTTCAGAAACAAAGAAGGAAAAACAAAAGCAAAGCAAGAAAAGAACGCTTGTGATGTTTTTAAGAATGGCAAGACAGCTCACCTGGATATTATGCTTGCTTTGTTACACTCATCCAGGTTTAAGCTTGGCACCCCACTGGATTAGAGGAAGCTTCAATACTGTGGTGCTTTTCCTTCACTCTCTGTTTCTCTCTTTCTCTCCTATCTTAAAAAGTTATCTCAAAATAGTAACACCTCAACAAAGACAAGAAAAAATGCATTCTATGATTGTATTACTTGAGTTAATATCTCACACTATCACTACCTGTGGTATAGGTAATAGTATTTTTTACAAAGGAGTGTGAAAATTACTATATTCTGATCAGTATCTGACACACAACAAAAATGTTCAATAAATGACTGTTAGTCTCTGAAAATAACCTAGATTTCTCTCAGTCTTTAGTAATCCAAATGAATGAAGACTAGGGAAAATAATTATGAAGTATAAGGCACATATTCCCAAATACTCAGACCAAGTTGACTACATTTTCTATTCTATCCCTGAAATCCATATTGATTTTTTTTCAGTCTTTAAAAGCAGTAACCTCTGCTCAAAAGGTGGAAGAAGGAAATTTGGTGCACCAGGCTTAGAAGTCAAAGTGCAATATAAGGATATCAGTACCATTAAGGCCATTTTCTGACAAAAAAGTACCAGTGTAACTTTTGATGTTCACTTGGGGCTCAGGTGAATATTTTATCACTGACTACAAAAACAAAGATGACTCTGGTTTCCCTCTCATGCTTAAAATCTCAAGGTGATTTCAAGGTCTCATCTCTCTGTTAATGTTCTCTTCCTTTACTTTCACCTTTTCTAATGCTTTCTGTTCCACTCCAGAGGAAGCACTTTTTATTTTTACCTTTTTTTTTAATTGCCACCAGGGTTATGTCTGTGTTCTATATCAACACTGCGAATCCACCACTCGTAGTGGCCATTTTTTTCTTTCCTATTTTATTTTATAGGGTGAAGATAAATTGAGATGAAAGCAGCAGATAGAGAGAAAGACACCTGCAGACCTACCTCATGCTTGTAAATCATCTCCATAGCAGGTAGAGAGTGTGGCTCGAACCTGAGTCCTTTGGTATGGTAACATGTGTGCTCAACCCATTGCACCTGCCCTCCCCAGAGTAAATTCTTTAACCTTGAATCTATATTCTATAAATTAGAGGTGTTGTCCTTTTGTCCATATAAGGGAACAGCAGTAATGAGCTGGAGAGACGGACCAGAGTTCAGTCATCAGTATAAGAAGATGTGCTGTGGACTTAGGTCCCTTCTCAGACATCAAGTTTATGTATATAGTTGAAACTTACAGTTTTGTGTGTGTGTGTGTGTGTGTGTGTGTGTGTGTGTGTGTGTGGTGGATGGTGGTTTTGAGACTGACTGATTTCATGAGTTCACAAAGCAATACTTCCCTTGCTACTGCTCACAATACCAGAGCTGGGTTGGCTCACTAAGTGATTTCATCTTCCCAAAGGGACCCACCATAGATTCCTATCACCAAATCAAGTAAGTTTTCATTTTAAATTTAAATAGGGTTTTTCTTTAATATTTTATTTACTTATTTTTAATGAAAAAGACACAGAGAGAAAGATACACACAGACAGCTTCCAGAGCACTGCTTAGTTCTGGCTTACGGTGGTGCTGGGAATTGAATCTGAGACTTTGGAGCCTCAGGCATGAAAGTCTTTTGTATAATCATTATGCTTTCCCTTTCACCCTCATTTTAAGCTTATATGACATATTTTCACAAGCCTGAATATGATTATCATATGCTACTAGTTGTTAAATTTTGCCAGTTTTCTCATCTCTAAAACTGGATAACAATGTCTTCTACAAAGAAGTATGCAAATTACTATATTCTAATCAATATCTGGCACACAACAAAAATGTTCAATAAATGACTGCTAGTCTCCGAAAATAACCTAGACTTCTAACCTGGTCTCTGAAAAATAACCTAACTAAATGACTCCTCTTATGATGTGATTCTGGATGCTTAACTTTCACTGGCAACTTCTATGGTAATGTTCAGGTAATAAACTTTCTCACCAACTTAAAAACGGACTGAACTCAGCACCCTGGTGAAACATATTTCATGCGTGGCTCTATACAGAAGTACCAAGTCTTTATTTATAAAGATGTGGTCAGACAGTGGGGCAGTACTTACTAACCTAAAGGCAGAATATAAAAAGTAGAAGAGGGAAATGGTGCAAAAAATTTCCCTACCACAACTATCCAGTTCTTTTGGTCCCCATATATAATGGCGGAACCTCACCAGTTGTGGAGCAGTATTGCAGGTCTCTCTCTTTTATTCTGTCTCTCAAACACTCTTTCATCCTTTCTTTCTCTCAACCTCTATTGAAAACAGAGCAAAAAATGTCACTGGTGAAGGCAACACACACTCCACATAGAAGAAAACCTTATTGGCAAAAAATAGTAATACCAGTAATAATAATAATTAATTAAACATCTAATAGTTTAACTATTCTGAAGACTTAACATTTCACATTTATTTTTAATTTCTTAATGAAGGTAATAAAACATTAATAACTTTTCTTCAAACCTCTTATCTCCTCTTTTGATGATGAATTTCAGTTTTTAAAAATATCTTTTTTTTATCAGCATAATGGTTATGCAAGTGAGTTTTTTTTAATTTATTTTTTATTTAAGAAAGGATAACTTAACAAAACAATAGGGTAGGAGGGGTACAACTCCACACAATTCCCACCACCCAATCTCCATATCCCACCCCCTCCCCCGATAGCTTTCCCATTCTCTATGCCTCTGGGAGCATGGACCCAGGGTCATTGTGGGTTGTAGAAGGTGGAAGGTCTGGCTTCTGTAATTGCTTCCCCGCTGAACATGGACGTTGACTGGTCGGTCCATACTCCCAGTCTTTTTTATTTTTACTGAGAGGGATACAGAGAAACAGATACATAATAGACCAGAATACTTCTTGGATTAGGATTATTGTGGTGCAGAGGGTTGAATTTAGGACCTTGGAGCCTTAGGTACGAAAGTCATTTGTATAATCGTTATGCTGTCTCCACCAGAATTTAACTTTTTTTCTATAGGGATTTTTGATTCACTAAAATTCAGCTGAAATTAAGAAATGATTAGTAGAGATTTGTACTTTGTGAATGACTCATTTCTGTATAAGTACCATGCGCTAACTGATTGCACCACTGGAGCTCCGAATGACTCATTTCTATATAAAGGATAATTTAACAATGTATTTAATCAGATAATAACATCTAGAAGTGATTTTTTTCAGTTGATATTTTCAGTGTCAATTGTAGAATAACTGTTATTTCACATATGGGTCAAATATATGACAAAATAGGGACATTATCCAAGTGAGATATTTTTCTGGCCTTTGATAAGGAATTTTAAGATTTACTCTTAGTAGTTTTCAAATGAAAAATACATTAATTAATATTAAATATCATCATCATAATATGCATCAATCCCATAACATTTATCTTATAATTAGAAACATGATTGGTCTTTATTTTACCCATTCACATTAATATGTGGAGAGTCCTATCAGATATTAGAGGGAGAAGTGATTGCATGATTAAAAAAAAACATCTTGTTTGTTTTATTTTAATGACAGAGATACAGAGGGATAAAGAGAGACCGGAGCACTGCTCAACTCTGCCCTATAGTGGTGTAGAGGATTGAACCTGGAAATTTGGAGCCCCAGGCATGAAAGTCTTTTTTGCATATTCCTTATTCCCTCTCCCCTATCCAAAGTTTACCATATTTCATTGGTTCTGGGGATTGAATGAAGGGTCGTGTGCATTTGATCTACTACTGAGCCATCTGTCAGGACCAATTTCTGTTGTATGATTTTCATGAAAGGGTAAGATTGGAAGGAGAAAGTGAAGAAGAAAAAAAAGAGAGGCTTTGGGCCGGGGCAGTAGCACAGCAAGTTAAGCGCACATGGAGCGAAGTGCAAGGACCACGTAAGGATCCATGCAGGGGACCACTTCACAAGGCATGAAGCAGGTCTGAAGGTGTCTATCTTTTTATCCCCCTCTCTGTCTTGCCCTCCTCTCTCGATTTCTCTGTCCTGTTCAACAACAACAACAGCAGTAACAACAACAATAAACAACAAGGGCAACAAAAGGGAAAAAATATCTTCCAGGAGCAGTGGATTCATAGTGCAGGCACTGAGCTCCAGCAATAACCATGGAGAAAAAAAAAAAAAGACAGAAAGAAAGAAAGAAAAGAAAAGAAAAGAGAAAAGGAAAGGAAAGAAAAGAAAAGAAAAAAGAAAAGAAAAGGAGAGCTTTCAAAATACTGTTCTACTATCTATGGTATTCCTTTGGTGCATTCATGTCATGTGATACCTAGGGACCTAGGACTTCTCACATGAAAGCAAGCACTCTACTTACTAAGAAATTAATACTATAGCAAAAGATTTGCGGTGAAACAAGACAATGCATAAATTATTTATAGGCATTCACAAAACAACTTTTAGAATTAGCTAGGAGAACATCCAGAATAGATGTCTTAGCATGCTAAGTCTTGTACTGGCCACAGGTTTGTGCAATTCATGGCCTAGTTACCCTGCATGGCCAACAAGATTTGTAACTCCTCATACATGGATAGATATCAATGGAGCCAAACTCTGGGCACAAAAGTGCCTGGCCACTGCTAATTGATAGCTGACGTGAATGAGGGATTACATAATTTGCTGACCATTTCACTCATAAAGTCTGCTTAGATCCATTTGGGAATGCTACTTAGAAAAGACCTTGAGTGCTCCCCACCTGAAAGGGGAAAGTTTCAGGAGTGGTGAAGCAGGGTTGCAGGTGACTATCTCTCCCCTCCCTAACGCCTCTTCCCTCTCAATTTCTCTCTGTCTCTACTCAATAATAAGTAATTCAAGAAAAAAAGAAAAAGAAAATACTTTGAGTGCTAGTTAGAGGAGAACTCTACCTTTACCTTCCCTTATCAGTGTTACCACCCTATGCAGATTTCACCCTCCATTTGTTCCCCTCATCACAATTTTCTGCTGGTATAATTTTTTTTAAGATTTCTGTGACTCACCTTGAAATGAACTAATAAAAAGACAAGAAACCCAGAGATCACTGGTGCACCCCACTGAATTTTCATTTAGGCTGTGAGGTCAGTGTCTAATCACTTTGGGCTTCTTAAGACCATGTGAGTCTTGCTGGGAGTATGGACCGACCAGTCAACGCCCATGTTCAGCGAGGAAGCAATTACAGAAGCCAGACCTTCTACCTTCTGCAACCCTCAATGACCCTGGGTCCATGCTCCCAGAGGGATAGAGAATGGGAAAGCTATCGGGGGAGGGGGTGGGATTGGAGATTGGGTGGTGGGAATTGTGTGGAGTTGTACCCCTCCTACCCTATGGTTTTGTTAATTAATCCTTTCTTAAATAAAAAAAAATAAAAAAAAAAAAGACCATGTGAGTCTTGAATAATCACTTATTGTTCCTGCATCAGAGGTTATGAGTCACCCACAGAATTGGAAGGCATCTTAGTTGTAGAAAGGAACATTTCCTTTCTTAAAACATTTTAACAAGACTTTAGTCATCTGAAGAGCAAAAAAAAGCTGTAGTTGCAATATTACAACAGATTAGAACAGAATATAAAGAAAAAAATTTCTTCCCCCCCCCCCCCCAGAGCACTGAGCAACTCTGGCTTATGGTGGTACACAGGATTGAACCTGGGACTTCAGAGCCTTAGGCATGAGAAACTCTTTGCATAACCATTATGCTATCTATCCCTGCCCGAGAAAAAAATTCCTAAGTTAAATTGGAAATACAAAGAAGTCACTTTAGGATACTAAGTAATAACAATAAAGGGGAAATTAAAATATTTTGAGGGACCATGGTAAAGTATAACTTAAGTATAACTTAATTATTTTCCTTCTCTGTACATAATAGAAATAATGTGTAACTTTTACAAGTGAAGAAGAAAGAGTACATATGAAAATATTTGTAGGAGAATAACTAAATGCATGGAAAATATCCATAACCAACAAAGTAGAAGCACACTCATGTTACTTGAGCAGAGAGTATCATTGGAAATTCAGTATGAAAGCCAAAACCATACTTTTTCATTTACTAGAAACATTCAATCTTGTTGACAGTGTTTTTGTCAAGATTCAAGTTTATACTGTAGTTAATGTTTGTAAAGTACCTTGTTGCTTTTTCTGTAGGACAGATTTATAATGAAAACTAAATCAATGTCTGAATAAATGATTTTTTTAACACAAACTTCAGTTTTAAGATTGTGTTCAGTTAAAAATGTACTTCTCTTTTATATTCAACTTATAAAAATAAGTACTCTCTCCCAAAAATTCACTGTCAGCACAAAACTTTTTTTTTTTTTTTTTTTTTTACCAAGGCAGCATCTCTGTTTCTCAGAAGTAGAAGGACCTCAGAAGCCCATGGGATGCAGAAGTGCTTTCAAAGTAAACACATTTTCAGAGGTAATGAATGTGAGCTCTAGAGTCCAAAACATGGTAGGGTTTGAAGCTCCCCAGGAGTTTCATAGAGCAGATCTGTTGGAGTTTTATAGGCATGGTTCATAGAGGAATAAGCTGACTACCTGAACCATTACTGTTCTATACACAAGAGGAGGCAACAAAATGTATTGAAGAGTGGACAGAGCAGTGGCATACCTGGTTGAGTTCACATATTACAATGTGCAAGCAACCTGGCTCAAACTTCCAGTCCCACCTGCAGGGGAGATGTTTCATGAGCTTTAAATTAGTGCAACAGATGCCTCTCTTTCTCTCTTCTCCATTCAACTTCTGTCTATCCTATCAAATAAATAAATAAATACTTTTCAATAAAAGAATATCTTGAAGAAGGATGGTAAAATAACTCACATAACTGCAAGATAGGTTGAATATAACACAGATGTACCAACTTCAACTTTAGTCACCCTCTCAAAGTATTTTTTTTGAGATTTTAAAAATGTTCTCTAACAATTATAAACTTCTTGATGTAATAATTACTATTTTATTCATCTTTGCATTTTTTATATTTAGCACACATTTTGACTAAACCCTGACTGATAGAAGGTGATAAGAACTAGGACAGCTCAAAGTGGATCAACAATGGTAGGGAATGTTCAATCCTCTGAAGGGATGCTAGACAACATACTCAGTCTTCCACCTAAGGAAGTAGGGTCCTGAAATTGGGGGAGCTTGGAACATTCCCACACATGACCACAGAATATAATCTCAGATCTAAAGGGATGCAGAAGTCACATAGGCTCCTAAGATGAATATGGGCCCCAGATCAGGTCAAATCGATGGGGTTTACAGTCAACAATATTTATACACCTTTCCCATATTTGGGAGCTATTCTCTTCCCTGATCCAGCTTTCTGGTACTTTTTCCAGCCATGACATCATCTCCCCAGACAATAACTTGGATCCACCTGCATATCAGATGTCAGGCTCAGGAAAAACAAAACAAAACAAACAGGAAAAAAAAAAAACTAGTATAGTCATGAGCCCTTTGGAATATAACTAAAATGACCTTATTAACTATAAAGCAGAGACCCTCCAACTCTTTATATGAATTTTTCCAGCCTTTTGGTTCACATTTAGTCAACAATTTGTTTGGCTTTATATGTTAACTCTTTTTTCAACCACCAGGTTCCAGATGCTAACATGTTGACAACCAGACTTCCCTGGGCAGATGACCCCACCAATGTGTCCTGGAGCCCCCCTTCCCCAGAGCCCCACCTCACTAGGGAAATAGAGAGGCAGGCTGGGAGTATGGAATGACCTATCAGTGCCCATGTTCAGCGTGGAAGCAATTACAGAAGCCAGACCTTCCAACTTCTGCACCCCATAATGACCCTGGGTCCATACTCCCAGAGGGTTAAAAATAGGGAAGCTACCAGGGGAGGGGATGGGATATGGAGTTCTGGTGGTGGGAACTGTGTGAAGTTTTAAACAATTTTAAACAAAAAAAAGAGCTAGGACAGACAAACATTCATTTAAATCTGTAGTCAGAAGAGACTTTCTTAGGGAGGTGAGCTTTAAGCAAGAAGTTAGTAAAAAACAAATTCTGGGGATAGAATAATAAGGGAAAGAAGGGCAGGTATTTGAACTGTTCTGAGTCAGAAATAGAGAGATAAGAGATATAGTAATATGAGGTAGATAATGACATGTAAGTTTAAGATGCCTTATTATGACTTGAAAAGCTGGTTGGTGACTGAAGCTGTGGAGAGTGTAGTTGTAGTACAGTTGCTGTGACCAAGGTTTCTGTTGTGGCTGATTCTTTGGTTTTATAATATTTTATATCTAACTCTAGTCAGTTTCAATTGTAAAATATTAGAGTAGTAATACTATGAATATGATTGTTTCAAAATATTGATATGATTACTAGATGAGAAAGTAGCTATCTTAAATGCCTGGCACAAAACCTGGAAGCAACCTCGGTGTCCAACAACAGATGAGTAGTTGAGCAAGTTGTGTTATATATACACAATGGAATATGATTCAGCTATTAAAAATGGTGATTCCACCGTTTTCAGCCCATCTTGGGTGGATCTTGAAGAAATTGTGTTAAGTGAAATAAGTCAGAAACAGAAGGATGAATATGGGATGATCTCACTCATAGGCAGAAGTTGAAAAACAAGACCAGAAAACACGAAGCAGAACTTGTACTGGAGTTGGTGTATTGCACCAAAGTAAAAGACTCTGGGGTGGAGGGGGGAAATCAGGTCCTAGAACAGGATGGCAGAGGACATAGTAGTGGTTGTATTGTTGTGTGGAGAACTGAGAAATGTTATATATGTACAAAATATTGTATTTACTGTCAACTGTAAAACATTAATCCCCCTATAAAGAAAAAAAAATGCCTGGCACTTAGTAAGCCCTTTATAAATTTAGCTGTCATTATGATGGTAAGAAAATAATTTCTTTTTATATAAAATATGTGTGCATCCATGCACTTCCCATATTAAATATAGACATAAATTTACATTTCTCAATAAAAAAATAACAGAGGAACACTGATGACATGTGAAACATCAATGGAGCAAGTAATTGATTAATAAATTGTACTAAAAACTGTTGACTGATAATCTGAGTTATGTCAATAGTTAATGTTTTGTAGCCTCTTCTTAAATTAAACTAAATTGAAGTTAAGTTTCTAGACTGGAATATTCTCTGCTCTAGAATTTTTTTCTGACACTTTCGCTAGGAGGATGATCAGCTTGCAACACTGGAAAGCATCTTTATATTGTGGTTTTGAAAAATTCCATTCTTTCCCAAGTAAACTGTGTCTACTTTTATCCTGATGCACTCTGAATAACTCCATCTAAATTCAAATTTACTTCATCACATGCTCATTTAAGGAAGAATAACAATCAAGTATGCATGAACAATTGGTAAAATATGGATGCTATATGAACCACATTGGCTATGAAAAATAAGTATAGGCTTTGGGGCAAGTTTTTGTATTGATTGGCAATTATTTTTCTTTTTCAATTATTCATGTATCTAATGCTAGAGTTAAATGAAGTAATAGATATAAAGTACTCTATTCTTTCATCTACTTCTTCTTCTTCTTCTTCAATCTCTCCCTCTCCTCTCTCTCTCTCTCATTGCCACCAGGGTTATTACTGGGACTTGTGACTACAGTATGAATTCACTTCTCTAGAGCCATTTTTCCCTATTTTTTTTCTATTTTTATTTGATAAGACAAAGAAATTGAAGGGGGTGTAAGAAGGAGGAGAGAGAGAGAGACCTGTATACCTGCTTCACTGCTTGAGAAGCTTCCCTGCTGCAAATGCAAAGTGGGTGCTTGACCCTGGGTCTTTGCTCATGTAATGTGTGTGCTGCATTGGGTGTGCCACTGCCTGGGCCCCCTATAAATATTATAAGTAATTATTGTTATGTGATAGCATATGGGTTATAGTTATTGTTAAGATGTTGATGACAATACAATGTCCTTATCCAAGTTAAAGTGATTTTCTAATAGAAAGGTATACAAACCCTACTCATTCTTTGTTGGTATGCTTCTAGTTCTGCTTCTGGGATCCCTTCTGTTACATTGCTTGATGTTGTGGTCTATTTACATGGTCATTCTGTTACATTGGTTTGGTCTCACTCCCCCTGCCTCCGGGCGATTTTGGTTTAGTCCTTGCCTTTTCTTGCTTCTTCCTTCTCCCCGCCCCCAATCCTACATACTTCCTTGGTTCCTGACTCTACCGTTGGAGGAGAGAGAGGCAGGACAAAATTGGGTTGTGATCAGATTAGATTAGATTAGTTTTTTGAAGCGTTTGCTCGTGAATAAAGAAATACTGCTTCTCCGCTGAGCCATGTGTCCCTGGTCGTCTGTCTCCCACCGCGAAGCTAGCCTGGCATACTGGCTCCCTGAACTTTGACTGACAATTCTTTCATAATTGCAATCCTCAAGAAATTTCATAAATGTATTTTTTTTAGAATGCTTCTTTGTTGGGGCTCAAAGGTAGCTCTATGCTAGAGCACACATCATGGTCTACATGATGCTCTAGTGCTGTACCTGGCACCAAATGGAAACATTATGGGTAGTAAAAAGGCAAGCTCAGGGATGGTGGAGTGCTGTTTTCTGTGTCTCTCTCTGTTGCTCATTTTTGAAAAATTATAAATTGTTTATCACACATATGCTAAATCCTAGGTTCATTCCTTGGCAATACATTAGAAAAAAAAAGGATATATTTTAAAAAATGTTTTCCCTAGTAAAGTTTCACTTGGTTGAGTACACACTTTATCATGCACAAAGACCCAGGTTCAAGCCACTTGTTCAAGCCACATCCCCAGGAGAGAAGCTTCACACAGTGAAGCTTCTCTATGTCCATTCTCTCCTCTATGTCCACTCTCTTCTCAATGTCTCTCTGTCTTATCAAATATAAGAAAAATAAAATATAAGACAATAATGAGATACCACTTTACTCCTATGAGATCATATATCAGAGACAGTAACAAAAAAATTCTGGAGAGGTTATAGGGATAAGAGAACCCTCCTACACTGCTCCTGGGAATGCAAATTGTTCCAACCCCTATGGAAAGCAGTCTGGAGAACTCTAAGAAAGCTAGAAATGGACCTATTTTATGACTCAGCAATTACTCTCCTCAGGATATATCCTAAGGAACCAAGCAGACCCATTCAAAAAGACGTGTATACCTGTTTTTATAGCAGCACAATTTGTAAAAGCCAAAACCTAGCAGCAACCTAGGTGTCTAACAACAGATGAGTGGCTAAGAAAGTTGTGGTCTATATAGAGGATAGACTACTACTCAGTTATTTAGAATTCATCTCTTCACCTAATCTTGGATGGAGCTTGAATCTAAAGGTGAAAGGAATCAATTTAACTGAGATGAGTCTGAAAAGAGATGAATATGGTGTGATCACATTCACTTATTTCTCACTTTGAGAAATAAGAACAGAAAGGAGAAACAAAAAGGACAACTTGGACTGGATTTGGTATTCTGTACCAAAGTAAAGGACTCTTGGGGGTCAGGGGTTGGGGTTCTGGTCCTGGTGCATGATAGACTAGGAGAACCTAGTCTATGAGTCAAGAATGTTTTGCAGAAAGTAGAAATTTTACACATGTACTAACAACTGTATTTACTGTAAATCATTAATTCCCCCAATAAAAATTAAACATTATTTGGTTTTCATACATGAATATAAAATAAATAAACATAATATAGTATTTTCCTATGGTATGCAACTTATGGCTTTTCAATCAATACTCTATAGTTCTATTTCTGTCAGGGGGTTGGTTACATTTCTTTTCTAAAAGAGATTTATGTCTTGGAATACATAATAACATTTTACTTTCTTTTAAAAAATATTTATTTATTTATTCCCTTTTTGTTGCCCTTGTTGTTTTATTGTTGTAGTTATTATTGTTATCTGTCTTCATTGTTGGATAGGGCAGAGAGAAATGGAGAGAGGAGGGGAAGAGAAAGACACCTGCAGACCTGCTTCACCACCTGTGAAGTGACTCCCCTGAAGGTGGGGAACTGGGGGGCTCCAACTGGGACCCTTATGCCGGTCCTTGTGCTTTGTGCCACATGCGCTTAACCAGCTGTGCTACCGCCTGGTTCCCCCATTTTACTTTCTAAAGAATGCTTTACTACAAATATTATTATAAAAAAATTTAATGTTCCTCTATATTAGTAACCAGCTGTGACACTACCCTTTACTTGCTATAATTTTACCAAATTTTTTTATAAACAAAGCTTAAATATGGATTTCTCTTTGTACCATAATTTATATCTGTATATGTATTTATGGAAACTCATCAATATGTCCATGATATATAGTTTGATATACTCAGAAGTCCACTCACAGGTTTAGATAGTGTTTTGCTGGTTATCTTTTACTGGGCTAAAGTTAATTTCATCTTGTCACATAATATGGATTTCTCTTTCACATTTTCAAATGGAATCTTAAGTCATCAGTGAAATAGTCATTGACTCTTATTGGTCTCAAAAGTCTTACTTTCAGCATTTGACAAAAAGGGAATCTAAAAATACCAACTTTGCTGGATGACATTTATGTGTCAGATTTTTTTCTCCTGACTTTTGAAAAATGTCACTATATTACACATTTGATTATATTTGATCTTGTTTGACTATCTCTATAAATTGTCTTTTTGCTAATCCAGGTAAAAAGCAAGTAAATTGGAAGGGCCATCACCTCCTAGAATTACCCAAGATACATTATTATCAGTCACAACTGTTCCTAAGTAAAAAGTGCTTGAATGGGTACATGCAATTTAATTTTCTTGCACCTTCAGAGAAGAGATTTAAGTGCTATGCCATTTTCTACATAGAGGAGGTTGGCAGTAATATTAGCTCTCTGTGGAAGGGAAACTGAGTATGAAATATAAACAACTCTCTGGCTTCCTCAAGTCTTGAATAGTCAGTCTGTTGACTCGCTTCTGGTCAATATTTTTTCTTCTGTTATTTCTTTTTGCTTATATACTGTTTGTTTTGATACATTTTGCTTCCTTTAAATGACTTAAAGTAAACTTCTGCTGAGAAAACTATTCTGTTTTTTCAAATATATCTTGTTTCATGTACTGTGTAACTCCCCTCAGAATATAAAGTCTTTTATCCATGTGTTTTGTCCACCTATGGAAAGGAAAGGAACTGTGATGACTTTGCATCATGTGTTCAATTCACCATTTGTCTTTGTCATTTTGGTTTTATTAAAATGTTCTCAAGGTGCATCCCATGACATCAAAATAATGATATTGCCAGCTGGTTGGCAGGAATGGGTCCATCAAGTTGTTAATGTGTTGAATGGTAGCTGACTTTGATGTAGATTTTGCCTCTTAGTATCTTTCCATTGAGATGAGAAATGTTCTAAAATTATGATTAGTCAAATCCATATACTCCACGCCATTCTTTTTTTTTTCATTCTTTCTTGTGTCCATTCACCAAGTATTTACTCAGTTTTACTCAGTTTTTATGTACTTATAAGTGAACAAAGCACTGGAAATCAAATAAAAACTATATAAAACAAGATATCTGACCTAGAGTTAAATCCAGGAAGATAAGGAGATGTGACTGATATTAATTAGACAATTTCAATAATAACTGTGTAATTACAAACTGAGGGAAGAACTTGGAAAGGTTAGACTGTCATGGTCCATAACTTATAGCAACAAAGAAATTCAATTGGACTCATGAGTTCCCCATGGAGCCTTAATTATAGAAGGAGATGTTATAGATGAAAATTTATCACAGAAAATAACAAAACTAAGATCTAAGAAAAAATAGAGTACAATATCAGAGACATGTGTGTATTCCTTAGAGGAAACAGGAGATGGCAGAAGAATCCCTCTCTCAATGAACTAGAAGAATGGCAATGTAAGTATAGTGAAACTGAGTAAAAAAGACAATGGTCATGGTCCAGGAGGTGGCGCAGTGGATAGAGCACTGACTCTCAAGCATGAGGTCCTGAGTTCAATTCCTGGCAGCACATGTACCAGTGTGATGTCTGGTTCTTTCTCTCTTCCTATCTTTCTCATGAATAAATAAAATATTAAAAAAAAGATAATGGTGTGTGATAATCTCTAGACTGAGCTGATACAAAATCAAGTTGCCAAAGTCTATGAGCCTTAATGAAGATTGTGGCTTCATGCTTTTCACACTCATTCTAAACCAAAGGGTAGGTCAAGAAGAATTTAATAGGCTTTTTTAAAAAATCACTTTGGCATATTGCAATCAGATACATAATGAATGATGGTGCTAAAGACTGAACCTGGTTATAATTTATTTAGTAGAGGAAATTGAGTGGATGAGGAATTGCTGTGTGAATACTGCACAAAACTTGCAGTCCTGAAGACCTAAAGTTAAGCTCTGTCATTAATTCCTGACCTGAACAATGCTCTAGTATCTCTGTTTCACTAAATAAAGTAAATACCATACTAAAAATACGGCAGCCATTACACTGCACAATAGCTAATAGTCCTGAATTTCTGTGCATGAGGTTCTGAATTTTAATTTCCAGCACTGCATAAGGCAGAGTAATACTCTAGTTTGTGTTCTCTCTCTCTCTCTCTCTTTCTCTCTCTCCCTCTCTCTCTCTCTCCCTCTCTCTCCCTGTTTCTGTCTCTCTCTGTCTCTCTTTCTCTTTCTCATCCTTCTCTCATGTTCTGTTTCTTTCATTCATATTAATAAAGAAGTAAGTCTTTAAACATAATAAGAAATGATTTTTTTCCAGCCTGAATCATTTTCAAATTAGATTACAATATTAGTAAGTCAATCATCTATGTATGTTTGGTATTAAATCCTCCTATTTTGAAAACAGTAACTACTAAACTTTCCACATGAAAATAATTGTGCTTTTGAAAATTATACTGGTCAGGGTCTCAGATAGATACTCATTTTTTAATCTTACAGTGTCTCAATAAATATTTATACAACAAACAGCATCTCACAGATCTTATAAAGCATTAGTTTTCTTTATTTTCTATTTCTTTCAATTTTCACTGCATTTTAACTTCACTGATGACTATATTTACTGTATAGTACTGAAGTAGATTAACACTTTTAAATGCCAAAAGGCAAAACCATGGCTTTTAATGTGCCCTATGTGAATAGAGACCCTCTGAATTTAAAGCTTTACCCACTGCGATCAAAGCCCTGGACACTCTTTAAGGATCAGTTCCACTAGTTAGCTTTTAAAAAAATTCTAGTGAATCTGCTAAGCCTATGGTTTTTGAGAACCAGAAGAGTGAGTCTAATTCTATTTGCATTTCCACATTCAAAATAATTTCAAAAGATCGATAGGAGCAAAGATATTTAGGACTACAAATACATTTCAATGACAATAGAAAAAAATAGATACTTGGCCAACCTACAGAGACCCAAGTTCAGGAGGCTGAATTGTCACTCTTTTAGATGACAATATAATTAACACCTACAGCCAGCCCGGCTAGCTCATTCGGTAGAGCATGAGACTGTTAATTAACACTTACAGCCCTCATAGACATAAACTCCCTGTAGTGTCTTAATCTTTATTATTATATTCATTATTTAAAAAACTATAACACAATACAAAGTATGAATCCATGTCCTGTTCAACTGTCAAAAAATTGGGATTCTAAAAGATTCTAAAAGAATCCCAATTTCCTTTTACAAGACCGTGCTGAATATTTACAGAATTATACATATTCAAAGGATAATAATCTCCAAAAGAAGAGCTATTACAGATTCTCTAAAAATCGAGGAGCAACATTAGCAAAGGAGGTAATTACAGTCACATCAAAGAGAAATAACAAACTCACTGTTTTGCCAAGAATGGAATACTTGTCCTATGTTTTTACTTGATTGGTAAAAACAGATTTAAAACAAATTTCTAGAGAAAAAGCTCTGTGTGTTTGGATCTCAAAGATTTTTTGAAATGTAATTACTAAATATTATTGAGGTGTTGTCAAGTGAAAAATGCCTAAAAGTAGATTTGTAAATAGCTTTTGATGTCCCAGGAAGAAATCAGATGGCTCCAACTTCTCTAACCCTGAAGTATATGTCTGCATAATACTCTCCCCTTAAATTTGACCATGACTATGAATATTGTGAGATAGTTATTCTCTAGATTAACTTGCATCATTAAGAGAGAGAGTTTGATTGCTTTCATAATCAAAGTCTCCTTTGAAGGTATAATCTAATTATATGATTCTAACTTAGACAAATAGTTTCTCTTATAGCCTTTTTCTTTTAGCTGCTTTATAGGGAACAGTTGCCAAGAAACAAGGGGAGTCTTTTGTCATTTAGAATGTCTCCTGACTTGCAGCTGGCAGGCAGGAAGGTATTCCAGCCCCAGAACCACTGAGAACAAAATTCTTGCAACAATTGGTAATCTTAAAAGAAGTCACAAAACCTCAGCTGAGATTGACACCTTGGCCAAAACCTTAAATTTCAGTCTGGTAAAATCTGATCAATGATTCAGCTAACCAGTACCTAGACTCTTGAGCCATTGGAGCTATTAAAAAAGAAGGAAGGAAGGAAAGAAAGAAGGGAAGAGAGAGAGGAGAAATGAAAGAAAGAAAGAAAAGAAAGAAAGAAAGAAAGAAAAGGGGGAGGAAGGGAGGGAGGGAGGGAGGGAGGGAGGAAGGAAGGAAGGAAGGAAGGAAGGGAAGTTGAGGGTCAATGCACAGACAGGGACAGTGAGCACCTAGAAAAACAAGCAGTTTTCTGAACCACATCTGCACACATGTTCCCCATGCCAGTGGGAAATTGCACAGGAAGTGGGTGTGGAACAGATCTTAGCAGAAGGGAAGTATTTTGCACATTGAGAGAGGAGTTTTAATAAGGTGACCACATCTGGAAATTTCAGCAGACCAATGAGAAGCTGGCTGAAGTGTGATATTGGTAGAGTTTAAAAAAAAGGAACTAGCCACCAGAGGACTTGAATCTCTGTTTCCTGGGACTAGGTGGTGGCCTATCCCCAGCTTTTCCTGCACTTAAATTTCACTTCTGCACAATATCTACGTCACAACTTTAATTAAAGAAGTTTGGAATTTTACTTAATCTGTCTTGTAATTCTTTCAAGGAGTCTTTTGAGGAACCTCTCTGGAAGTAAAGTGCTGGTAGATCCCAGTCAGAAGAAAGAAAGAAAGAAAGAAAGAAAGAAAGAAAGAAAGAAAGAAAGAAAGAGAGAAAGAAAGAGAAGAAAGAAAGAAAGAAAGAAAGAAAGGAAGAAAGAAAGAGAGAGAGGGGTAGGACGGAGGGAGGAAGGAAGGGAAAAGAGAGAGAGGAAAGGAAGTAAGGGGAGAGAGAAAGGAAAGAAGGGGTTAAGTGTGACAGACAACAATATGCTGTTACTTCCCTTCAGTACCAATGATTTATTAATATTTTTTTATGGTTAAGTTCCTTTTTTAGGTTTTAGTGTTAAATTCCTATCTCTCTCTTTAGAGTTGAGCTGTCTTGCTGAGTGAAGTAGAAAATTCCTTGCCCCTTCCCCCTTGAATAAACAGGACCTTATCAGTGAAGGCCACCCATTGTTCAAAGGACCCTGCCTGAGGACAAGCTTTATCAGGACCTTATCAGTGAAGGCCACCCCATTGTTCAAAGGACCCTACATGGGGATAAGCCTTATCAGGACCTTTGAACAGACTTTGTGGTATGCTGCCCACCAGATGGGTGGTCATAGCAGATGGCAGGAGGATGTGGCGACCCTGCCTGGTTGAATCCTATTGGTTGTGTGATCTTACTATATTTGAAACTAGCCCGCGCTTTGCTTTGAATGGATCATGCTTTTGCTAAGTTTGAAATGATTGGATCTTGTGTTTGCTATAGCCTGTTATTGGATGTAGGTTGATAAGGTGATGTGCTCCCCCTCCCTGAGTGTAGTCTGAATTCCTATAAATTGTATTGTTTGAGCCCTGTTCGAGGCCGAGCTTGGTAGACTAACACCAGTCACCATCTCGGCCCGGATTGCAATTCGTCAATAAACATCTTTGCTTCCTTACAGTGGATGGTGGTTTGATTTATGCTCGCTAACATTTGGAGGCCCCAGCGAGATTCCTCAGATGGGTTCTCCTGAGGATACCCCATCCTGGGTCCGGACCCTCGGAGGCCTTGGAAGTCCTGCCCGGCGCCGGTAAGTCAGGCCTGAATTTTGTATGGTACCATTTCTTTTCTAGCGCTGTGTCTCCGGAGAACCAGTGAGTCAAGCTTGATTTTTGTGTAAGTCCCCGCGGGGCCTGGGGGTCTGTGGATTGCGGGACGCCGCGTTAAAAATCCCAGACCGCAGTGCTGGGGAGTGACGACTCCCAGGCTGCTGGGGTAAGGACCTGGAACAGGGTCCGCCCCGGGACCTGAGACAGGGTCCACCCGGGACCTGAAACAGGGTCCACCCGGGACCTGGAACAGGGTCCACGTAAGGATCTGGAAAAGGGTCCGCTTCCGAACTGTCTCTCGTGGCCACTCTGTGTTTGTCTCTTTTACTCTCCTCTCTTTGGCAATTCGCGAAAAGGCTGAGCCTATTAGTGCAACTGAGGGGGTCTGGCCGGAGCTATTCTCCGGTGACTCCTGAAGGCCTAATTAGCAACATTCCTTAGTAGCAGCGGCCGGAATGGTAATTGCCCAATCTTGACTGAGTGAGTGGTCTGCTGCATGCGTGTGTGTGTGTGTGTGTGTGTGTGTGTGTGTGTGTGAATGCCGCGTGCCTCACGGCCTCAGGGCTACGGGGCCTGAGTGGGCCCTAACCTGCGTGTCCGTGGAGTCGTTTCAGCTAAACGGGGATTCTCAACTTAGTTGAGACCAGGGCCGGGGATCATACGGCTCCCCTTAAGCTAAGACTCCTTAAGGTCCCGCGAGGGGCCCGGCCAGGCGGGCACAGTTGAGTGCCTGGCGTCCTTCGGATGCCAGTTCTATTTCCCCACTAACTGTCTTGTTGGTTGTCTATTCGTTTGTCTCCCCCTTGTGTTGTGTTACGGTACCACAAAGAAGTTAACAAATTAGGAAAACTGGAGTCATCACTAATAAAGGAAGACCATAGCCCTGATGTAGGAGAAGGTCCCAAGTGGACACCTTTTGGGCTATTGGAAGTAGAACAAAGGTGTGTGAGTGAGAGAGCGTATGAAAGCCTTCTGTGTGCTGGCCAGCGAGTGAGTGGAAGAAGGAAGGTAATCCTAGGTGCGACTGCAGTGATAATTGTTGCCCTGTTTGTTTCCTTGTTATTTCATTTTGACAGGAAGATGGGACAGGCCTCATCAAAACCCACCCCACTCTCCCCCCTGGAATGCTTAATTAAGAATTTCTCAGATTTCTCTCGCAGGGCAGCCGGATTTGGAGTCCAGGTAGACGCCTTCACCCTACGAAAGTTCTGTGTCAGAGAATGGCCCACGTTTGGTGTGGGCTGGCCGGAGGAAGGGAGCCTGGACCCTGGCACCTATGCAGCAGTACAGGACGTAATTTTTGGCGAACCAGGGCACCCTGATCAGATGCCATACATTGAAATCTGGGCTGGTATCATTTATGACAAACCCAAATATTTGCTAAAATGTCAGAAGGGTTCCAGGGAGAAGGGAGAGTCAAAAGAAAAATCTGGAATATATGTGGTACGGGGAGGCAGGAGAGCGGGAACACCTAAACGCCCCAGCCGTCCTGTGCTCCCGAGCCCCCCTGAGTCCCCACCGGGACCGGGTAGAAAGAAAAGTAATAATCCTCCCCCTTACTCCAGCTCCCGTAGGCCCACTGCTCCCGAGCCTGATTCCACCTCAGAGACTCCTCCTGGGCCCTTTAGTCCACCCCACACCAGAGCGGGGACAGCTTTCGGCTCCAGGAGGACCCACGAGGAGGCGGTACCGGCTGGAGTTTTTCCCTTAAGGGAAGCCGGGAGCGAGAGGCGGGAGGGAGGCCACTTAGGATATATGTCCCCTTCACCACCTCAGACTTGTACAATTGGAAAAATCAAAACACTCCATTCTCCGTAGACCCTGAAGGTGTAGCAACCTTGCTTGAGTCGGTTTTTTACACTCACCAACCTACGTGGGATGATTGTCAGCAACTGTTAAATACTTTGTTCACGGCCGAGGAGAGGGAGAGGATTAGACTGGAAGGGAGGAAGCAGGCTCAAATTGGGAAGGGGGAGGCATTTACGGATGCCGAGATGGAAGAGGTGTTCCCACGTAGTAGACCGAAATGGGACCCGAACACACACGCCGGACTTGAAGCCCTTTCCAGGTACCGCCAGACTCTATTAAGGGGCATTCGGGCGGCTGGCCGAAAGCCCACTAATTTATCTAAGGTGACCGAGTGCATCCAGGGTGCGAGCGAGAGCCCGACGGCTTTCTTAGAGAGGCTTTATCAGGTCTACCGGACCTGGACCCCTATAGACCCTAAAGCCCCCGAGAACTTGCAGGCCGTTGTTCTCCAGTTCGTAGCCCAATCCGCCCCAGATATTAGAAAGAAATTGCAGAAGCTGGAAGGTTTCCAGGGGAAGTCTCTTTCTGAGTTAGTGGCCATAGCCCAGAAGGTTTTTGAGAATAGGGAAGATCCAGCTAAGGCTACAGTGGAGCTCAGTAAGAAGATGACCCAAGTTCTTATGATGAGAGAGACAGAAGGTAGAGAGGGGAGAAGGAGTTTTAGGAGAAATGCTAAGGAAGGAAGAAGCCAGAAAAGAGCTAAACCTTTAGGGAAGAATCAGTGTGCATTCTGCAAGAAGGAAGGGCACTGGCAAAGAAACTGCCCGGAGAAAGAGAAGAAGAGGAAGCCTGAAGAGGAAGCACCCCTATTAACCTTTGATTAGAGAGGTCAGGGCTCCCCTAGCCCCCGGGAGCCCAGGGTAAAACTCTCGGTAGGGGGAAAGTTAGTTAATTTTCTAGTGGATACCGGGGCCACACATTCAGTAATCCAGCAACCAGTAGGACCCACTGGAAAGGAGAAAGTTAAAATTATGGGAGCTACGGGGGAAGTAAAAAGTTATCCGAAATCCACTGGAAGGGTTGCGGGCCCTGGCCTGCAGACTATCACCCACTCCTTCTTGGTAATTCCTGAATGCCCGGAACCACTCCTTGGGAGAGATCTCCTCCAAAAACTACAGGCAACTGTTTCATTCGAAGTAGACAAGGGACCCACGGTACATTTTGGTGGGCGCATCTTGCTCACTATGCCAGCCAGTGAAGAATACCGACTATATGAGGATATGAGGCAGGAAAATGACTTGGGCCTGTTGGAAATATGGAAGCAGGAAATCCCTAATGTTTGGGCTGAAACAAACCCCCCCGGGCTAGCTAAACATGTGACCCCCGTAGTGGTGCAATTAACCAGTTCTGCCACTCCAGCCCGTGTGCGCCAATATCCCATGAGCCGAGAGGCCCAGCAAGGCATCAGGATCCATATCCAACGCCTGAAGAGGGCCGGCATTTTGGTACCCTGCAAATCAGCGTGGAACACACCTCTCCTCCCAGTTCGGAAACCAGGAACGAACGACTACAGGCCAGTACAGGATCTGCGAGAGGTAAATAAGAGAGTGGAAACTGTCCACCCCACAGTTCCTAACCCTTATACCCTTCTCAGCCTCCTGCCACCAGAACGGACTTGGTATAGCGTCCTGGACTTGAAGGATGCTTTCTTCAACATTCCTCTGGCCCCTCAGAGCCAGCCCATATTCGCCTTTGAATGGACGGACCCTGAAGAAGGAGAGACTGGTCAGTTAACTTGGACCCGCCTGCCACAAGGGTTCAAGAATTCTCCAACTCTGTTCGATGAAGCCTTGAGTAAGGACTTATCCAGTTTTCGAGGTGAACACCCATGGTGCAGCCTGCTACAGTACGTGGATGATCTTTTAATTGCTACCCCCTCCAGGAAAGATTGCGAAGAGGCTACTCGTGACCTATTGAAGGTATTGGGGGCTCTGGGGTACAGAGTGTCTGCCAAAAAGGCCCAACTGTGTGCCCAAGAAGTGACCTACCTGGGCTACCAAATAAAGGAAGGCCAGCGGGCGCTGTCCCAGGCAAGGATCCAGACTGTCTTGAAGATCCCGACCCCGTCTACAAAGAGACAGGTCAGGGAATTCCTGGGGGCGGTGGGCTACAGCGGCGAAAGTCGCCGGGAAGCGGCATTGGATCCACCACACTCGCTTGAAGAAATTTGTTCCGGATCCCACTGATTCCACGGAAGCGGAAGAGCCGAAGAGATGGCGTGCTGTGCCCACCTCGGACCCCATGAAGGTCCGGCTAGTTTCTTCCTAACTCTGATGTTTTTGCTTTGTTTCAGCTGGGCCTCCCAGGATGAACACCCTCAGGTGGCCCCAATACATGTATGGGAGCTGAGAAATGCAGAAGGGAAAGTAACTAACAGCTTGCCAACCACTGGCCAGCCGATATTCTCCTTTGACCTCTGTGACTTATTTGGGGAAAATTGGAACGGCGCGAACTGGTCCAGCTCAATTACTAAGGATGGAGGATGCGGCTCCATCAACAGAGAAAGTCGCCTGTGGGACAGACCCTACTATGTCTGCCCCAGGGAAGGACGTTCCAATGACTGCAGAGGAGAAAAATATTTTTTCTGTGGCCTTTGGGGGGAATGTTTGACGGCATCTCCAGTGAAGGACAGTGATAAGCACCTGGAATTTACAAGAGTGACCCGGTTGGGTGCCCCAACTAAACAAGGCACCTGCAATCTCGGAGACTGTAACCCTGTGGAAGTTAAGGTCAAGACATGGCATGAGACTGAGACTTGGACAGGAGGCCGGATGTGGGGCATTCGGATAGTGTTCACTGGGAAGGATCCGGGAGCCCTTTTCACCATCCAATTGAAGGTGCAACCCTGGTTCCCGAACCCCGCGGGTCCCCTGAGACCCATTCCCTTGGACCAGGACCCTGGAAACCCCCCAAATGACACAGGGATTGGAAAAGACCAAATTGGCATGAGTTCTGCAGGGGGAACAGAACTAGGTACCAACCACCTGCCCGATGTACATCCCAGAGTGAAGACGCTGGTGAGGTCTGTGGAATTGGTGTATGCTCTTTTAAATAGCTCTACCCCAAATGTAACCCGTGACTGTTGGCTATGCCTGCACCCTGAACCCCCTCATTACATTGGAGTAGCAGCCATAGCTAAGACAGGCACAAGTAAGGGAAACATCAAGATGTTAACCTTGTCATCAAGGAACTCAAATAGCCCAGAATGCAAATGGGGAACGCAGCTTCACCAAGTAACCCTGGGGGAGATTCAAGGGAAAGGAACTTGTTTTGTTACGGCTAATTATCAGCTAGAAATGTCCCCATATCGGGGCCATTGCTCCCGGATTATAGAGGCTAATAAAACTCAGGAATGGGCAGTCCTCTTAAGAGCCCCAGAGGGAACCTGGTGGGTCTGCACTTCAGGCATGGGCATGGCCCCTTGTGTTACTTTCTGGGGAATGGAGAAAGAGGGACTTTGTATCCTGACTCATGTCCTTCCCCACTTATACTATGCACACGGGGAGGCTGGGTGGGCACACCTGGAAGGCCAAGAGAGTAGCCCCCTCCGGTCCGAGAGACAGAAGCGTGCTCCGGTATTAGTTCCCCTACTGACAGGAGTAGTAATTGCCGGATCCATTGCTGTAGGGGCAACGGCACTGGCCAAGGAAGAAACCATAGTTGAATTGGACCAACAGGTAGACCAGGACTTAAGGACATTAGAGGACTCGATGGAGGCTCTTGAAGGGTCACTGTCCTCCCTGGCTGAGGTGGTCCTCCAGAACCGGAGAGGACTTGACTTGCTCTTTTTAAGACAGGGAGGATTATGTGTTGCCCTTAATGAAGCTTGCTGTTTTTATGCCAACCATTCTGGATTGGTGAGAAAAAGCCTAAATGAAGTCAAGAGGAGGATAGGAGATAGGGCTCAGAAGTGGAAGGAGCTGAGAGAGAGCAGCTGGTTTAAAGGTGATTGGTTTTCTGACTGGTTTTCAAATATTTTCTCCGGCTGGCCGTCTTGGCTTAAAACCCTAGTTGCCACCATAGCTGGGCCCCTGATTACTTTACTGCTTATAGTCACCTTGGGACCCTGCCTGTGGAGAACCTTGGTGTCTATGATCCGGCAACGGACTGGAAAAGTTATGAGCTTAGAAACCTATCTAGAAGCCAATGGAGGTCATATTTACTATGACTCAGACTATGACTCAGAAGAGGAAAAGAAAGGTGAAGAAGAATCAAGGATTTGATTTGCGGCCAAGACTAGTGGGGAATGTGACAGACAACAATATGCTGTTACTTCCCTTCAGTACCAATGATTTATTAATATTTTTTTATGGTTAAGTTCCTTTTTTAGGTTTTAGTGTTAAATTCCTATCTCTCTCTTTAGAGTTGAGCTGTCTTGCTGAGTGAAGTAGAAAATTCCTTGCCCCTTCCCCCTTGAATAAACAGGACCTTATCAGTGAAGGCCACCCATTGTTCAAAGGACCCTGCCTGAGGACAAGCTTTATCAGGACCTTATCAGTGAAGGCCACCCCATTGTTCAAAGGACCCTACATGGGGATAAGCCTTATCAGGACCTTTGAACAGACTTTGTGGTATGCTGCCCACCAGATGGGTGGTCATAGCAGATGGCAGGAGGATGTGGCGACCCTGCCTGGTTGAATCCTATTGGTTGTGTGATCTTACTATATTTGAAACTAGCCCGCGCTTTGCTTTGAATGGATCATGCTTTTGCTAAGTTTGAAATGATTGGATCTTGTGTTTGCTATAGCCTGTTATTGGATGTAGGTTGATAAGGTGATGTGCTCCCCCTCCCTGAGTGTAGTCTGAATTCCTATAAATTGTATTGTTTGAGCCCTGTTTGAGGCCGAGCTTGGTAGACTAACACCAGTCACCATCTCGGCCCGGATTGCAATTCGTCAATAAACATCTTTGCTTCCTTACAGTGGATGGTGGTTTGATTTATGCTCGCTAACATTAAGTCTCTGTGTTTATGGAAATTAGTGTATGTAATAGAATGCTATATATTCAGGATAAAGTTTACATTTCCTAAAATTCTGCAATGTTTCTACTAAAAACAAATCACTAAAACCCCTTGGAACATGCCTAACTTCTTCCCACAGAAGATCCTTAATTTCATCTGCTCTATTCCTGCCTTTGGGTTTCTGTTTATTAACAAATTTGTTCTGCTTTGTATCTTTTTCAATTTTTCTTTATTGGGGGATTAATATTTTACAGTAGACAGTAAATACAATAGTTTGTACATGCATTAACATTTCTCAGTTTGCCACATAACAATACAACCCCCACTAGGTCCTCCTGTTCCAGGTTCTGAACTCTACCCCTCACCCCAGAGTCTTTTACTTTAGTGCAATACACCAACTCCTATCCAAGTTCTGCTTAGTGTTTTCTCTTCTGATCTTGTTTTTCAACTTCTGCCTGTAAGTGAGGTCATCCCATATTCAGCTGCCTTTTAGCCAACAAATTGTGATGCCATCCTGGGTAGACAACCTCAACAATATGTCCTGGTTTAAGATGTATACAAACTAGGGGACCCAATTTAAAATGAAAATTAGAAAATAATTGCAGGATTTTGGGAAGGATAATGAAAATTTTAGAGAAACTCGGTCTTCCTTTGATTTAGTTTCTTATTCACATCAATCTAATTCTAAATGCAAAACCCGTTTATTCTTTCTTAATTTTTTCGTGTCTACTAATTTTTCTCTACTAGCTACGAAACAGTTACCATTATAATCTTTCAAAAAAGCATAAATCAAACAAATAATAAAAGATAAACTCTAAATTAAAATATAAACAAAAAATCTTCAAATCTACAACTGCCTCAATTTCATATTTCTTTCTACATCTAAACCTCTTCCATGTGTTGCCTAAATTTACCATCTCTTTTTTGTTACCTCTGGTTTATTTCTCATTAATGTGGCTCAAACTCTTCTGACAGAAGAAAGAAATTATCCTTTCTTGCTAAATTTATCCTTATCCTTCTAAATCTTTAAGCAACATCTGACATTTCTCCTCATCACAATTTTTTTTCTAGAAGCATTTTAAAGAAAATGAAATGTTTGAAGTGCACAGTGACTGTATTTGTGCCTACCAACTATATTCTTCAATAATTTTTAACATTTTGCTACTGGCTATTGCGTATTTATGTGATGTACATTTTACAAATGAGATGGGAAACTGTAGATATCTGGACATGTAGACACCTTTATAACAGTTTCCCGCATTAACATGCTCAAGGCCTAAGAAAACTGACTATAGGGGGGCGGAGCCAATATGGTGACTAGGAAGTAGCTGCTGGCATGAGCTCTGACAAATGCTAGAAAGTCGTTGTGTTGTTGTGTAGTTGTGTTGTTGTGTAGTGTTGTGTAGTCATTGTGTAGCTGTGTTGTGTAGTTGTAATGTTGTGTTGTGTAGTTGTGTTGTTCTGTTGCGTTGTTTACTTGTATAGTTGTGTAGTTGTATTGATGTGTAGTTGTGTTGTTGTTTAGTTGTGTTGTTCTGTAGTTGTGTTCTGTAGTTGTGTAGTTGTGATGTGTTGTGTAGTTGTGTTGTTCTGTAATGGTGTTGTGTCATTGTGTAGCTGTATAGTTGTGTTGTTGTGTAGTTGTGATGTGTAGTGCTGTGTAGTTGTGTATTTGTGTTTTTTGTTGTGCAGTTGTGTTGTGTAATTATGTAGTTGTGTTGTTCTGCAGTTGTGTTGTGTTTTGTGTCATTGTGTAGCTGTGTTGTGTAGTTGTGATGTGTAGTTGCTTTGCTGTGTAGTTGTGTTGTTTAGTTATGTAGCTGTATTGATGTGTTGTTGTGTAGTTGTGTTGTTCTGTAGTTGTATTGTTAGGTCATTGTGTAGCTGTGATGTTGTGTAGTTGTGATGTGTTGTTGTGTAGTAGTGTTGTGCAGTTGTGTAGTTGTGATGTTGTGTAGCTGTATTGTGTAGTTGTGTTGTTCTGTAGTTGTGTTGTATCATTGTGTAGCTGTGTTGTGTAGGTGTGTTGTTGTGTAGTTGTGTTTTTGTGTTGTGTAATTGTTTTGTTGTGTCTGTGTTGTGTAGTGGTGTTGTGTTGTGTAGTTGTGTAAATATATAGTCGTGTTGTGTAGTTGTATAGATGTGTAGTTGTGTAGTTGTGTTGTGTAATTGTATAGTTGTGTTGTGTAGTTGTGTTGTTGCGTTGTGTATTTGTGTTGTTTAGTTGTATAGTTGTGTAGTTGTTAGTAGTGTAGATGTGTAGTTGTATAGTTGTGTTGTTGTGTGGTTTGTAGTTGTGGTGTTGTGTAGTTGTGATGTGTAGTTGTGTAGCTGTGATATTGTGTAATTGTGTTGTGTATTTGTGTTGTGTAGTGTTGTTGTGATGTGTTGTGTAGTTGTGATGTTTAGTTGTGTACTGTAGTTGCGTTGTGTTGTGTAGTTGTGATATTGTGTAGTTGTGAGGGTGTCTAGATGTGTTGTGTAGTTGTGTTGTGTTATGTTGTATACAGCTTTGTTGTGTTGATGTGTGGTTGTGTTATGTAGTTGTGTTGTGTAGTTGTGTCATCATGTTGTGTAGTTATGTTGTTGTGTAGTTGTGTTGTGTTATGTTGTATACAGCTTTGTTGTGTTGTGTAGTTGTGTTATGTAGTTGTGTTGTGTTGTGTAGTTGTGTCATCATGTTGTGTAGTTATGTTGTTGTGTAGTTGTGTAGTGTAGTTGTGTTGTCATTGTGTAGTTGTTGTGTTGTGTATCTGTGTAATGTTGTGTTCATGTGTGGTTGTGTAGTTGTGTTGTGTAGTTGTGTAGTATTGTTGATGTGTGGTTGTGTAGTTGTGTTGCGTAGTTGTGTTGTGTAGTGTAGTAGTTTTGATGTGTGGTAGTGTTGTGTATCTGTGTAGTTATGTTTTGTAGTTGTGTTATGTTGTGTCATTGTGTAGTTGTGTTGTGTAGCTGTGTTGTGTAGGTGTGATGTTGTGTATTTGTGTTGTGTAGGTGTGTTGTTGTGTAGTTGTGTAGTTGTGTTTTGTAGTTGTGTTGACATGTGGTTATGTAGTTGTGTTGTGCAGTTGTGTAGTTGTGTTGTGTAGTTGTGTGGTTTTGTTGATGTGATTGTGTAGTTGTGTTGTTTAGTTGTTTTGTGTAGTAGTGTATTTGTGTAATTGTGTAGTTGTGTTGTGTAGTTGTTTTGTGTAGTTGTGTATTTGTGTAATTGTGTACTACTTGTGTAGTTGTGTTGTTTTGTAGTTGTGTTGGCGTGTGGTTGTGTAGTGTTGTGTAGTTGTGTATTTGTGTAATTGTGTACTTGTGTAGTTGTGTTGTTTTGTAGTTGTGTTGGCGTGTGGTTGTGTAGTGTTGTGTAATTGTGTTGTGTAGTTGTGTTTTGTAGTTGTGTAGTGTAGTTGTGTAGTGTTGTGTCATTGTGTAGTTGTGTTGTGTTGTGTAGCTGTATTGTGTTTATGTGTGGTTGTGTAGTTGTGTTGTGAAGTTGTGTAGT
This sequence comes from Erinaceus europaeus, assembly GCF_950295315.1. NCBI lineage: Eukaryota > Metazoa > Chordata > Mammalia > Eulipotyphla > Erinaceidae > Erinaceus > Erinaceus europaeus. The sequence goes on along the minus strand of NC_080169.1, from coordinate 68,642,363 downwards.
TGTGTTGTGTAGGTGTGTTGTTGCATAGTTGTGTTGTTGTGTAGTTGTGTTTTGTAGTTGTGTAGTTGTGTTGATGTGTGGTTGTGTTGGTGTGGTTGTGTAATTGTGTTGTGTAGTTGTGTTGATGTGTTGTTGTGTAGTGTTGTTGTGTAATTGTGTTGTGTTTTGTGTAGTTGTGTATGTGTAATTGTATAGTTGTGTTGTTTTGTAGTTGTGTTGATGTGTTGTTGTGTAGTGTAGTGTTGTAGTATAATTGTGTTGTGTAGTTGTGCTGACATTTGGTTGTGTAGTTGCAGTGTGTAGTTGTGTTGATGTGTGGTTGTGTAGCTGTGTTGACATGTGGTTGTGTAGTTGTGTAGTTGTTTTGTTGTGTATTTGTTGTGTTGTTCTGTAGTTTTGTAGTTGTTTTGTTGTGTAGTTTAGTTGTGTAGTAGTGTAGTTGTTTTGTGTAGTTGTTTTGTGTAGTTGTGATGTTGTGTTGTTGTGTATTTGTGTTGTGTAGTTGTGTTTTGTAGTTGTATAGTTTTGTTGTTGTGTTGTGTAGTTGTGATGTATAGTTGTATAGTTGTGTTGTGTTTTTGTGTTTTGTGTAGTTGTGTAGATGTGTGGTTGTGTTGTGTAGTTGTGTTGTGTAGTTGTGTTTTGTAGTTGTGTAGCTGTGTTGTTGTGTAGTTGTGTTGTTGTGTAGTTGTATTGTTGTGTAGTTGTATTGTTGTGTAGTGTTGTGTAGTTGTGATGTGTTGTGTAGTTGTGTAAAAATGAGTATTACTCAAAATGAAAATAATATAGAGAGCTCTCATTACATTAGACAATGTTCTTAGATTTATTGTGTTATGATTGAAAAATAGTTTCCTAGAATTCATTTTAAGAGTTATTCCTTCATAATGCACATCATAAGCCAGGACAAGTTCCATGTTTGCTTTTAAAGAGTAAAATAAATCAGTTGCATCAGGTACAATCAGAGGATTCATTAGCTTGCTAAAGCTTTCATGGTGAAGTGTTATACATACACAGGGTTACACAGAAAGTTATTGTCTCATATTTTTAGAACTGAGAGTCTGAAATGAAGCTGTCAGGAAGGCCATGTTTTGTCTGAAAACACTGAAGCAGTGCCCAGATCTCTCTCCTAGCTTCTGTATTCTACTGTCTGTATTTTTTTTTTGTGCATGTTTTTATATCAAACTACTCTTTCCCCCATTTTCTAAAACTGGTGTCAGACACATTAGGCTAAGCACCTGTACACAGAATCAAAAGTTTGGTCCTTGGATAGCTTTTTGATTACTGATTAATTTTTCAAGCCATTTTTATTTGTGATTAAGAGTCCTTTAAAGGATTATAAGATTGTATGTTATAGTTACTCACTGTGCCCATTATCAAAATTCTGTGCTCTTACCTTCCCAACAGGAAACAGTTTTGTAATTATAGCACAATAAATTTTAGGTTGCTAAGAACATTGACTAATAGAATGAGAGTCCTCTATATTATTTTCATTTTAAATAATACTTATGTTCTTTCATGGGGTTTTATTTTAACTAAGAATCAAATTGTTCAGAACATTCCTACAAACCATTTATACCAGTCAATCTACTGATTGATAAGTATATTCTAAATGATGTAATTTAAATATCTCTATCCTGTTTTCTAAAGTCATAATTACTTTTTCTCAGACAAAAGTTATTAACTTTGCTGAGCTATGAAGCAACTATAAGCGTATACATTTAAAACAATGGGCACTAACCCTCCCAATTTATTCAGGTATAGATATGCATGTTTTAGATTTACCTACTTATTTATTTAAATATATGTGCATGCATATTCTAGTTCCTGAAGTAAAATGTGGTATTTATTTAGCTTGGTGGTGCTTGAGCCTTGAACATTTATTATAAATAAAAAGGGGGAGAGAGGGATATATATATATATATATATATATATAGAGAGAGAGAGAGAGAGAGAGAGAGAGAGAAGAAAAGGAGAAGCAGGAGGAGGAGGAGGAGGGAGGAGGGGGAGGAGGAGGGGGGAGGAGGAGGAGGAGGAGGAGGAGGAGGAGGAGCAGCAGCAGCAGCAGCAGCAGCAGCAGCAGCAGCAGCACAGGACATTACCAGCCACTCACCACCATCAGTTCAATACCTCCCCTGCTGCTAGCCCTGGTGCTCCCATGTGGTGCTGGGTCTCAACTTGAATACTAGGGGAAATATCTACTAGTGTTTCTGACCTTTCAAAATTAACAGCAAAGTAGAGGGGGACTTTTAAAGATTATAGAATAAACTGACATAGTCATATGTCATATGACTTCTGAAAAAGAAGGTGAGAAAATTAGTAGGGAATATCACAAACGAAAAAAAAAACTGAGTATTTTGCTTCATAGAAAAAAAAATAATGGCTCTAAATTAGTTCACCTGGGAGGATACCTGCTTTGTGCCACCACCTGGCCCCTGCTTCATCATTTTCCATAGTGGAGTAGTAATTGTATGTATATACACCACAATTTTGGATAAGGGGAAACACACATTCTATAGTAAGGAAATTTGAACCAAATCTGGATATTTTCAGAGGAAAAATGTTTAGAAATGAAAGTTAAAATATCATTTGTGCTTTTTCTCTCATTTGAGGGATTGTAATTTTAATCTTCATATTTGTTTTTTGCTAGTTAGACAAAAAATATTTAGGAATTGTGACCTCATGCAAATATGCATACTGTTTCAATTTACTTTTTTTCATTCAGAGAGAGAGAGAGAGGAGAGGGAGGGGCACCACAGTATCAGAGTTTCCTCTATTGCCTTAGCAATTCTGCTGTGTTACTGGGGCTCTTAGCTGGGTCTCATGCAAAATAAAACAGGCACCCTACTCTGTGAACTATCTCTTTGGCTATAAATAATATATACTGATTCCATGATAGTAAAAGCATGGAAACAAAACAAAATAAACCTCCTTGTTACCCATCCTGGGAAGCTTTAAGTACTGAGTCTCTAATTTCCCCAAATAAAATATTAGGATGAGTATAAATTAACAGCAATTGTCCTTATCTAAATTGAATCTTTGAAAACTGAATGCCTGACTGTTCTTTTAAGTACAATTAAGGATTCCTCTAGTCACTTTCTCTTTTGTCTTAAATTGGTTTACTTTTTCATAATCTAAATCTTGGACAGGTATTGACGTCAATATTTTATTAACTGTCTTCCCTAATAATCAACACTTAAAGAAATCAGCAAAGCCAATACAATAGCTTTTCTTTTTTCCTTCATTCTCTCTCTCTCTCTCTCTCCTTTTCTTGTCTGGAACTTTACTAATCCAGTATTCCTTTCTTCTTTATTTTATTTTATTTTTTGCTATAGAGATAGAGACAGAGGTACAGAAGAAAAGGGGGGAAGGCAGCACTGCACCCAAGCTTCCCCCAGCACACTGAGGACTGGCCTTAAGGCTAGGTCTCCTGCGTTGCAAAGCAGGAACCCTCCCAAGTGTTCAATCTTATCATTCTTTGTCATAGCTTTTTATTAAACATGAATGAGTATTATAAACAATGACAAAAGTGGCTGAGTAAACATAAAGGTTATTTCTGTGACAGTGTAAGGCAATATGATTACTTTGCATTGTGGATGAAAATAGTGAACACAATGATGCCCCGGTCAAAGATCCCATTAAAGGAGAACTTGCTGCATTAGCAGGGTTGCCTTAGTTGCCTTGCCCCAATTGAGAAACTTTCCTGGGAATAACTCACAGGTTCTCACCCATCCAGACAGGAATACAAAGACCTCAACTCTTCACAGTCCGATTTAGGACTCTGAAGAACTAACTGTAGTCCAGTGAATGCCATGGCATTGAACTTGTAATTGAACTTAACCATTTCCTTTGTCCAGTCATTATTCCTTTACTTGATTCCCACATATATCGAACCTTAACAGCATATCTAAGTTGGCCTCTTCCAAGGTAAACTCTATTTCAAAACCTAAGATCAGTCAGCAACAGAGACTTACTATCTTGATACAGCTAGGCAGACTAGAACATTTGAATGTATATTAGACTTTGTTATGCCACAACATTTGATGAATGACCTTGGGTCCATACTCTCAGAGGGTTAAATAATAGGAAAGCTATCAAGGAGGGGATGGGATGTAGAGTACTGGAGGTGGGAATTATGTGGAGTTGTACCCCTTTTATACTATGGATTTGTCAGTGTTTCCTTTTTATAAATAAAATAAAGAAAAGAAAAGAAAATGTAGAGTTAGAGGTATGGATGCAATCATTGAAAAAAATTCAAAATATGTCAAAGCACAGGGTTTCCCTATAATCATTACTCTCACTGACAGTTATCAGAACGTAATTTTAAGAGACCTCATCATAGTCAGTATTTGTGAAGCTCTAACAGTAATTTATTTAGTATAATTTTATTATATATAAATTTATATATTTATATTTATATATTAAATACATATATTTATCTTGTGGAGTAGAGACATGACCATATGTATGGATAATTTCATGCCTCCTGGGCTGCTTTTTCATTCTGATGGAGACACCACAGTAAGTGAACGCCCTTCCTGCCAAGTTCCCAGTGACATGGCACTCTCACCCAAATAGGACTGACATGCCAGGACTCAAACCTGGGTCAGGCACATTCCCTACCCCATGAGTTATCACTAATGCTCTACTTTGTGACATTTTAGAAAAGTAATTTGTAAATTTACTATTTTTTGTACCACAAAAATAACTGAATATGCTGATTTGTTGTTTTTATCTTTTTTAAATATTTATTTGTTCCCTTTTGTTGCCCTGGTTTTACTGTTGTAGTTATTATTGTTGTTGTTATTGATGTCGTCATCATTGTTGGCCGGGACAGAGAGAAATGGAGAGAGGAAGGGAAGACAGAGAGGGGGGAGAGAAAGACACCTGCAGACCTGCTTCCCACTTGTCAAGTGACTCCCCTCCAGGTGGGGAGCCGAGGGCTCGAACCCGGATCCTTATGCAGGTCCTTGTGCTTTGCGCAGCCACGTGCGCTTAACCTGCTGTACTACCGTCCGACTCCCAATTTGTTATTTTTTATAACTGAAGTCAAATAGCTGATTCTGATCCATTCTTTCCCCTTGATTTCTATCATGTACAGAAAACAACTGTATATTTTTACTAACTGAATATTGATTTTTTTACGTTTGACTATGCTTTTAATGACAGTCAGAAAACACATCTTAAAGCTTGCTAATTCAACTTCCTACTCTTTGAATTGAAGCTCTTTGTTGCCCTCTGTAGATAACTAGTAGAATATAGAAAATCCCTAATTAGTAAGCATCCACTTTCTCAGTTTGTTATTTTTGTCCTCTAAATTGAATAGAATGATAGAGTAAACTGGGTATATTTTAATTAAAGGAGAGTTAATTTTGTTGTTCTGCTCTACACCATTACATTTATGCATTTGTTTTTTAAAACAAATGATTGATCCAATTAAAAGTTTAATTAAAAGACAAAATGAAAATATAGCAAGTGCCTATACATAAATTCATGCACACATTAAGAAGAAATTACTAATTTTTTCATTTTTTGATAGCTATTTATACATCTATGTATATTTATCTACCTATCTATCTATTTCATGGTGGGTACAGTGTGAAACTATGCAACTAAAATCTTATAGTCTTGTAAACCATTATTGAATCATTAATAAAAAGTAATAAAAGTCACATAAATTATAGTAGAAACTGCCCTCTGCTTAAGAACATAACACATATATTCTAATTTGATAGACTTAAATTTTAGGGAAGTTTTAAGTTCACAGAAAAATTGAATAGAATGTACAGAGATTTTCCCACAATAGTTTCTATGTTCACATAACATTTTTCTTGTTTCTCTCTTTCTTTCTTTCTTTCTTTCTTTCTTTCTTTCTTTCTTTCTTTCTTTCTTTCATTTCTTTCTCTCTTTCTCTCTTTCTTTCTTTCTTTCCTCCAGTTTATAGCCGAGGCTTGGTGCTGGCACTGGGAATCCACTGCTCCTAGCATGGCCATCTTTTTCCTACTGTTGTTGAAGCTGTTGTTGTTGTATAGGACAGAGAGAAATTGAGAGTAGAGTGGAAGAAACAGGAGGGAGAAAGACAAACACCTGCAGACTTGCTTCACTGTATGTGAAGTGACCTCTCTGCAGGTGGGGAGCCAGGGTCTTAAAATGGGATCTTTGTGCCAGTCCTTGCACTTCACACTGTGTGCTGAACCCGGTGTGCTACTGCCTGGCCCCCTTGTTGTTTCTTTCTTTCTTTTTCTTTTTCTTTTTTTTTGTGTGTGGATATGATGCTTATGTTTCCACATTTTCATTTGCTTTTGCTCTGTAAGAATCATTTTGGTAATTTTAATACATCATGAAATTATTATTTTTAAAAAATATTTATTCCCTTTTGTTGCCTTGTCGTTTTATTGATGTCATCGTTGTTTGATAGTACAGAGAGAAATGGACAGAGGAGGAGAAGACAGAGGGGGGAGAGAAAGATAAGACACCTGCAGACCTACTTCACCGCTTGTGAAGTGATTCCCCTTCAGGGGAGCTCGAACTGGGATCCTTAGGCTGGTCCTTGCTCTTCACGCCATGTGCACTTAACCAGCTGCACTACCGCTCAATTTCCAATCATGAAATTACTGTACTAAACATTTTCTATGTACTCAGTGGGGGACTAAGTACTGTTAAAATGATATTAATTATAACAAACTGCTAAGTGCTTACCATATGCATGACTCTGTAGCACTTATTTTCTATATGCTAATTACTTACTTTTTGAAAATAGTAAAAGGTCTCTAGTTTCATAGAGCTTATACCAATATTGAGAGGAGCCTGGTTGTAACACACCAAGCAGAACACATACATTACCTTTGTGCTAACATCCTGGTTTAAGCACCTGGTCCCCACCTGTAGGGGGAAATTTCCATGAGTGGTGGGCAGTGCCATGGGTATCTCTTCTGCTACCTCTCTCTCTCTCTGTTTTTATCTCTCTCTGCCTCTTATTCCCTGTAAAAAAGGAAAAAGAAATATATTAAAAGTTCCTCTTGGGGGCGGAGCCAAGATGGCAGACTGAGAAGTAGCTTCTGGTCTGAGAGTCTGAGTTCTGACAACAACTGCTGAAAATGGTAGGATCTTTTGCCTTCAGCAGGACAGTGAATTCAGGGTCCTAGCTGTGACACCAAGGGAGCGAATATAGCCCAGTTTGGGTTAGAATATAGAGGTAAAAAAAATAATTTTTTTTATTATTCCCGAAGAGCACCCCTGCCCCCCCCCCCATAACCAGACCCTGAGTGCCAGAAAGCTGCTCCTAGCAGGCTTCCTTGCTGAGCTTTTTTCTTTACCAAGATTCCTAGCTCAACAGGGCTTCCATTCCAAGTCTATTCATTTCTGAAACCCTCAGCCCTCTTTCTTTATAAAAAGTATATTGGATCTACAAAAGGGAAAGACTGCCCTGAAGTGGGTTTTTTTTTTTTTTTTTTGGTTTTTGGTTTTTGGTTTTTGTTTGTTTATTTGTTTTACTTTCTTAACAATCAGCTGCCTCTGATCAGGCAGCTTGAGGCAATCTGAGACAGGGTTTTTTTTTTTACCCTGCTCTAGTTTATTATTAATATTATATAAAGGTGTATCTCTTTCCTCCCCTCCTTTAGGTTGACCAGAATTAACTCTTAGTGTATTTTCCAAAGCTAGGGGACTGGCTGTCTTATCCATTGTGAGAGGAACTTGTTTAACTACTCCTACCTCCTCTACCCACTCTCCCCTTTCCCCTCCACCTAGATAATTAAAAAATAAAATAAATAATAAATAATTAATTAATAAAAAACTTTCCTTTCACTGGTCCTTTATTACAGTTCTTTTTCTTATCTTTCTTTCTCTCTCTTGTTTTTCTTCCTTTTTTTTCTTGTCTTCCTTTCTTCCTTCCTTGTTCTTTGGCTTTCTGAATTCACTGATACTCATTTGTGAATTCTTTTGGGGAAGAAATCTGACTCAGAGTGGACTCTCTATGTGTGTATCTCTGCTCTACTTCCCTCTCTCCTCTGTGGTACCCATAGAATATACAGTGGATAGTAGATTTTCATAATTGTCTATTCTTGCTATCCCTTTTTTACTTTCGCTTTCTTCTTCACTTGGACTTGGTTGCTATTTTTTCACAGACTGGGGACATTGGCTAATTGGTAGTGGTTAAACTGCTTCAATCCTTGCTTCAGTTGCTATTGTAATTCCTGAGGTTGATGATTGCATTTGTCATAAAGGTATTTACTACAGTGTTGCTTGTGCTCAAGATACAAGAACTGAGGAACAATAGAACATCAAAATAAGAAACACATAAATCAAAAAAATGGGTAGATCAGAGACAAATAAAACTGCTACTCCAATGAATGAGGACAAGAGTCCAGAAGAAACTACAATCAGCCAGAAGTAACCATAGATAAGAAAAGTATGCAAGCAATAATAAACTTATTAATCACAGAAATGAAAACAACATTGGAGGAAAGGAATGGCAGTATTAGGGAAACAACAGTTGAGACCTCCAAGGAAAATACTGATTATCTTGAGGCTATTAGAGAACTGAAAGCTGAAATCGCTGAACTGAGGAAAGAAGCTGAAGAAAGGGAAAGCAGACTAACAGAAGCAGAAAACAGAATTAGTCAGACAGAGGATGAGTTAGAGAAAATTAAGAAAGAATTAAAAGAGTTCAAAAAGAGATTGAGAGAAACTGAAAACAACAACAGAGACATATGGGATGATCTCAAAAGAAGTAACATTCATATAATTGGCCTGCCTAAGGAAGAAAGAGAGGAAGGGGAAGGAAACATTTTAGAGGAAATTATAGAAGAAAATTTCACAGACCTGAATAACAGAAAGGACATCAAGATTCAAGAGGCCCAGAGAGTTCCAAACAGAATCAACCCAGATCTGAAGACACCAAGACACATCATAGTCACACTGAGAAGTAAGGATAAAGAAAGGATTGTAAAGGCTGCAAGAGAAAAACAAAAAGTCACATACAGGGGAAAACCCATAAGACTGTCAGCAGACTTCTCCACTCAAACTCTAAAAGCCAGAAGAGAATGGCAAGATATCTATCGAGCCCTGAATGAAAAAGGGTTTCAACCAAGGATAATATATCCTGCTAGACTTTCATTCAAACTAGATGGAGGGATCAAAACCTTCTTAGACAAACAACAGTTAAAGGAAGCAACCATCACCAAACCAGCCCTGAAAGAGGTTCTAAAAGACCTCTTATAAACAAGAACCTCACTATAATACTTGCAATATATCAGAGCAAATAAAAATTCATTGAACTATGGCACTACAATACATTAAATCCATCATATTAATAAATGTCAATGGCTTAAACTCACCCATCAAAAGGCACAGAGTGGGGGGATGGATCAGAAAACATAACCCAACCATATGCTGCTTGCAAGAATCCCATCTGACACAACAAGATAAACACAGACTTAAAGTGAAAGGATGGAAAACTATCATACAGGTTAATGGACCACAAAAAAAGCTGGAACAGCCATTCTCATCTCTGACACAATACATTTTAAGTTAAATAAAGTAATAAAAGGTAGGTATGAACATTACATAATGATTAGAGGAACAATCAACCAAGAAGACTTAACAATTATTAACATCTATGCACCCAATGAGGGACCATCAAGCACCTACTGAAATAATTTCAAAAATATATCAATAGTAATACAATAATAGTGGGAGACTTTAATAACAAACTCTCACACTTAGACAGATCAACAAAGCAAAGAATCAACAAAGAAACAAGAGAATTAAATGAAGAGATGGTCAGACTAGACCTCCTGGACATCTTCAGAGCCATTCACCCCAAAAAACTGGAATACACATTCTTCTCAAATTCACACAACACATACTCAAGGATAGACCACATGTTAGGCCAGAAAGACAGCATCAATAAGCTCAAGAGCATTGAAATCATCCAAATTATCTTCTCAGACCACAGTGGAGTAAAGCTAACGTTTAACAACAAACAGAAAATTATTAAAAGACACAGAATTTGGAAACTAAACAACATACTTTTTAACAACCACTGGGTCAGAGAGTCACTCAAGCAAGAAATTCAAATGTTCCTGGAAACAAATGAAAATGAAGACACAACCTGTCAAAATATTTGGGACACAGCTAAAGCAGTACTGAGAGGGAAACTCATAGCCATACACTCACATATTAAACAACAAGAAAAAGCTCAAATAAACGACCTTACTGCACACCTCAAGGACTTAGAGGAAGAGGAACAAAGGTATCTTAAAGCAACCAGAAGGACAGAAATCACTAAAATTAGAGCAGAAACAAACAACATTGAAAATAAGAGAACCATACAAAAGATCAATGAAGCCAAATGTTGGTTCTTTGAAAGATTAAACAAAATTGACAAACCCCTAGCCAGACTCACTAAACAAAAAAGGGAGAAGAATCAAATTCATAGAATTGTAAATGATAGAGGAGATATCACAACTGACACCACAGAAATTCAGAAAATTACACGAAACTTCTATGTAGAACTATACGCCACCAAGCTAGAAAATCTGGGAGAAATGGAAGAATTCCTAGAAGCATATGCCCTTCCAAAACTGAACCAAGAAGATCTACAAATCCTAAATTCACCAATCACAGACAAGGAAATCGAAACCGTTATTAAGAATCTCCCCAAAAATAAAAGTCCTGGACCAGATGGTTTCATAAACGAATTCTACAAAACCTTCAGGAAACAGTACCCATACTTCTGAAGCTTTTCCATAAGATCGAAGAAACAGGAACACTCCCTTCCACCATCTATGAAGCAAACATCACCCTGATACCAAAAGCAGATAGGGACACAACAACAAAGGGCAACTACAGACCAATATCTCTGATGAACATAGATGCCAAAATATTAAACAAGATCTTGGCCAACCAGATACAGAAGCATATCAAACAGATTGTTCATCACGACCAAGTGGGATTCATCCCAGGAATGCAAGGCTGGTTCAACATCCGTAAGTCAATCAATGTCATTCACCACATCAATAAAAGCAAAGCCAAAAACCACATGATTATCTCAATAGATGCAGAGAAAGCCTTTGACAAAATCCAATACCCACTCATGCTCAAAACCCTACAAAAAATGGGAATAGATGGGAAATTCCTCAAGATAGTGGAGTCTATATATAGCAAACCTACAGCCAACATCATACTCAGCTGACAGAAGCTGAAAGCATTCCCCCTCAGATCAGGGACTAGACAGGGCTGTCCACTATCACCATTACTCTGCAACATAGTGTTGGAAGTTCTTGCCATAGCAATCAGGCAGGAGAAAGAAATCAAAAGAATACAGATTGGAAGGGAAGAAGTCAAAGAAGTCAAACTCTCACTATTTGCAGATGATATGATAATATACATAGAAAAACCTAAAGAATCCAGCAGAAAACTACTGGAAGTTATTAGGCAATATAGCAAGGTGTCAGGTTACAAAATCAATGTACAAAAACCAGTAGCATTTCTTTATGCAAACACTAAATCTGAAGGAGACATCCAGAAATCATTCCATTCACGGTTGCAGCAAAATCAATAAAATACCTAGTGGTAAAGCTGACCAAAGAAGTGAAAGTCTTGTATACTGAAAACTATGTGTCACTGTTCAAGGAAATAGAAACTGATACCAAGAAATGGAAAGACATCCCATGCTCATGTATCAGAAGAATAAATATCATAAAAATGAATATTCTCCCCAGAACAATATACAAATTTAATGCGATACCATCAAAGTTCCACCAAGCTTCTTTAAGAGAATAGAACAAAAGCTACAATCATTTAACTGGAACCAGAAAACACCTAGAATTGCGAAAACCATCTTGAGGAAAAGAAACATAAATGGAGGCATCACACTCCCAGACATCAAATTTTATTAATAAGCCATCATAATCAAAACAGCATGGTACTGGAATAAAAATAGGCACACAGACCAGTGGAACAAAATTGAAAGCCCAGAACTAAACCCCCATGCCTATGGACATCTAATCTTTGATAAGGGGGCCCAACTGATTAAATGGAAGAAGGAGGCTCTCTTCAATAAATGGTGCTGGGAAACCTGGGTTGTAACATGCAGAAGAATGAAACTGAACCACTTTATCTCACCAGAAATAAAAATCAATTCCCAATTAAAGACCTGGATTTTAGACCAGAAACAATCAAATACTTAGAAGAAAACATTGGTAAAACACTTTCCCACCTAAACCTCAATGACATTTTTGATGAAACAAACCCAACTGCAAGGAAGACTAAAGCAGAAACAAACAAATGGGATTATATCAAATTGAAAAGCTTCTGCACAGCCAAAAAAAACTATCAAACAAAGAGACCCCTCACAGAATGGGAGATCTTTACATGCCATATACATCAGACAAGAGACTAATCACCAAAATATACAAAGAGCTCAGAAACTTAGCACCAAAAAGGGAAATGACCCAATCCATAAATGGGCAGAGGATATGAACAGAACATTCACTCCAGAGGAGATCCAAAAGGCTAACAAATATATGAAAAACTGCTCCAGGCCACTGATTGTCAGAGAAATGCAAATAAAGACAACAAAACCTCACTCCTGCGAGAATGGCATACATCAAAAAGGACAGCAGCAACAAATGCTGGAGAGACTGTGGGGACAGAGAAACCCTTCTGCACTGGGAATGTAAATTGGTCCAGCCACTGTGGAGAGCTGTCTGGAGAACTCTCACAAGGCTAGACATGGACCTTCCATATGACCCAGTAATTCCTCTCGTCGGGATATACCCCAAGGACTCCATAACACCTAAGATATGTGTATTCCTATGTTCATAGCAGCACAATTCATAATAGCTAAAACCTAGAAGCAACCCAGGTGCCCAGCAACAGATGAGTGGCTGAGAAAGCTGTGGTATATATACATAACGGAATACTATGCAGCTACTAAGAACAATGAACTCAACTTCTCTGACCCATCTTGGTCAGAGCTAGAAGGAATTATGTTAAGTGAGCTAAGTCAGAAAGATAAAGATGAGTATGGGATAATCCTACTCAGCAACAGAAGTAGAGAAAGAAGATCAGAAAGGGAAACTAAAAGCAGGATCTGACTAAATGAACGTAGGGCAACAAAGTAAAAACCTTGTAGTGAGGGGGAGGGTGGACATGCGGCTTCCTGGGCCAGTGGGGGGAGGGGGTGTGGGTGGGATGGGACACAATCTTTTGGTGATGGGAATGGTGTTTATGTACACACATATTAAATTGTAGTCATATAAACCACTACTTAATTAATATGAGAGGGGTAAAATTGATTGTATGTCTAACAAAGGGACTTTTCAATTTTAACCCAATTACCAAATAATGTGATAATAACAGTAACTATCTGTTGTCTTCTTGAACCCTAAGACAGCAGGAAACTTACATTTCAACTATGGAGCCTAAACTTCCCCCAGTCCTGGGATCTTAGGGTTGGGCCCACTTTCCCATATGCTTCTCCCAGTTCATATCAAATAATATTGCATCTGCTGATTGCAACCTAATCAACGCAACGAGTGCCACACCAGCATGCTTCACTTCAGACTGTGTCCAGAGACTTCAGGTGTGGAACAACAACCCTTCAGCTTCATCACTTGGGTGAGACCTTTCCTTTCATCGTATTCTCTAATTCCATCCCAGGTGGTTCACTTTCTAACAAAGTCCCAAAACCTAGATATAGACCAGGTTCCAGGAGATAGAGCATATGTTCACACGTATCCATAAACTAGGGCAAATATATACCTGAAAGCAGTAGTACACTAGAGTTTGCAGTGAGTACCCTCCAACACTTCATCTCCACTATTCCAACCTTTGGGTCCATGATTGTTCAACAATTTGTTTGGTTTTGTATGTTAACTCTCTTTTCAGCCACCAGGTTCCAGATGCCATCAGGATGCCAGCCAGGCTTCCCTGGACTGAAGACTCCACCAATGCGTCGTGGAGCTCCGCTTCCCCAGAGACCCACCCTACTAGGGAAAGAGAGAGGCAGACTGGGAGTATGGATCAACCACATTCAGTGGGGAAGCAATTACAGAAGCCAGACCTCCCACCTTCTGCAACCCACAAGGACCCTGAGTCCATGCTCCCAGAGGGATAGAGAATGGGAGAGCTATCAGGGGAGGGGATGGGATATGGAGATTGGGTGGCGGGAATTGTGTGGAGTTGTACTTCCCCCATCCTATGATTTTGTTAATGTCTCCTTTCTTAAATAAACTAATTAATTAAAAAAAGAAAAAAAAATTCCTCTTAAAATATAACAGAATTGAGAATAGCAATACCTATTCCATTATCATTTTATTAAATTTAGTGAATTAATTTAATGACAAAAACTGAAAGGAGAGAGATAGTGAGAGATAAAAAAGAGATAGTTATGCAGCATGGTATTACCACTAGTGAAGCTTCCTCCCTACAGGTGGGGGCTAAGGGTTTGAACCTGGGTCTTTAAGCAACCAAATAGTCTTTTATAAAATATGGGAAGGATCAATTTATATTGTTTTAATGTCTGATACTTCTTAGTAAGTATCTCCTATTACTACTATTCAAATACCTGTAAATTACTTCCTTCTTTTAAAAAAATTTATTGGTGCTTAAGTGTTTACAGTATAGTTTTTAACACAAAGGTACAACTTCTGACCTCCCCTTGACTGTTTAGGAGACACAATAGGATCCCAATGTTCCTTCATCTTGTTGCATTACTTTTTTCCCCAAAATCCTTTGCTTTGGTGCAATATGCCACTCCCATTCCAAGATACAAGTTTTTTTTTTGTTTGTTTTCCCCCTTGCTGTTCTTTGTTCTTAAGTTCTAGCAAAAAGTGAGATAATTTGAGATCTTTCTCTTTCTGGCTTGTCTCACTCAATGTGATGTCTTTGAGTTCTGACCATGATATTACAAAGGAGATAATCTTCTATGGCTTTTGTCTTCTGGGGTAGTGTATTTAAAAAATCTTCTCCAGGCATAATCAAGTATTGCATTTATCCTTTCTGTCTTTAAATGATGAAACAACTTGCTTAAATGTCAGTTGTCCTGGGTTTGAACCCTGGCATCATATGTGCTCTTCATGGACAGTGGAGTAGCAGTGTGGTGCTAACAAATACTAAAAGCAGTATTTTGAAAATGTGGATTAGATCCTTTAGTTTTGTAGAAAGCACTTGATAACTCTTCAAAGAAAGAAACCCTTAGGAAAATAAAAGGTCAAACTTTAGGAGAAAATGTTTGTAAAATATATATCTCAGGAATGGAAGACACCTGAGGTTCCAAGGTCCTAGGTTCAATCCCTTGTACAACTATAAACCAGAACTATGTAGCAATCTGGTAGGAAAAAAAAAGAAAAAGAAAATATGTATATATTTATACATATATATGTAATAAAAACTCCTAGGTGTTTAGGATTTTCTATAAATTCAGTAACAAGAAAACACAGAAATGGAAGCTTTGGTGCTATTATTTATCTCTATCTCTATCTGCCTCTTTGTCTTTCTTCCTGAAAAAGTGAGCCTAGAAAGGTGAAGTCCCAGGGACAACAATAACATCACCAAAATCATTGCAGAAACCTTAAACACTTTCAAAGAAAAAAGAGACTAGAATCAATATCAATACTGTTTTGATGATATTACCAGCTTTTTTGTCTTTGGAGTTTTTGGAACAGTGATTGCCAAATTAGAATCATTTTGTAACCTGCATCATGTTTATTACAGAGCAGATATTCAAGGGCTTCTCCTAAATGAATCTGTCAATGAATGAATCAATCTCTATTTAAAAGCATCCTTCTTCCAGAAAATGAGTCTGCCTTCCATAAAGGATGATATAATATGTGATGTGCGCTAACAGCCAAGTATATCCAATGATTCACATCTGTGAGAAATGCTCAGGGTCAGGCATTTTGTAAGTGGACAAGTATTATTTATTCTTCTTATTTCAAAAGGAAATTTTTCTAGTGGAAACCTACATAAGCCAGTAGAGACAAGAAAATAGCTGGAAGCATAATGGTAACAGAATTTAAATAATCGAACCTGAGACATAGCAATGGCTTACTTTTAAAATATTAGTATATGCCTTAAAACAAAGAAATTTTAGTAATTATGTTTTTAAAGTGATATTTTGAAATGTTAAGTCCAAATTCATGTAGTTTTACTTTTGAGGATAAATCTCTTTAAGAACTTGTAGTATTAAGACTAGAAAGATGAGCATAAATATACATAACTACAGCTATTATGGTACTGATTTCCCAAATGTCTGAGTCAGTTCTATTGATTTAGGTTCAAATGGATAATTCTTAACAGGGTTGCATACAAATAGGAATATGTGATAGCATATTCTCTAAAATGAAATGCAGTTTAGTGAGTCATATAGATTTTAGTTTATAAGACACAAAACATCCAGATACTTTAAAATATAAATGTTCTTAAGTACACAATTACCATTATTAGAAAGAGTAGACTACATGTGCTTTTAAAAAGGAGTCAGTTCTCTCAAGTGAAATGATAATAACTGGAAGTTACTGTAGTTAGAGTGGAACTTAGTATTCTGAGGAAAATTCAAGCATTTAGTGTGGGAAATTGGTGGCATAGATCAGAGTACAATATGGGTCATCAGTGAAGGAGGTATTTAAAAAAAAAGGTGAATGCATTTGCTGTCTTTGATTTTCAACATAATGAATAAAACATTTCTATGACTTTAAAATATATGTCATTTAGTTGTGAAATTGTTATGTCAGCATCAGTGTTATTTTAACACTAATAATGTAGTTTTATCCTGATTATGTTTTGACAAAATGAAAGTTTATTACCCTTTAAAAAGAAGTTTGCTTATGGTGACTTCCACACTTCTATGTAGCACAAACTAAAATAACACTACTTTAAAAAATAAGGCATAATCAATTCTATTATTTTAATTAATTAATCAATCCATTATTTACTTATTTACTTTTTACAGCCAGGGTTATCTCTGGAACTAAGTGCCTATCTGACCCTAGTGACCTGCCCTGCTCTCCTCTTCTCTTCTCTTCTCTTCTCTTCTCTTCTCTTCTCTTCTCTTCTCTTCTCTTCTCTTCTCTTCTCTCCTCTCCTCTCCTCTCCTCTCCTCTCCTCTCCTCTCCTCTCCTCTCCTCTCCTCTCCTCTCTCTTCTCTTCTCTTCTCTCTGTCTCTCTCTCTCTCTCCTCCTCCTCTTTTTCTACTTTTTTTTTTAATACAAAGAGAATTTGAGAGGGAAGGGTAAGATATAGAGGGAGAGAGGAAAAGCTTCACCTGTAGCAAGTGAAACTTTACTCCCGGCAGGAAGGAACCAGAGGGTAGAAGCCAAGTCCTTGTGAATCCTAATGTGTTTCAGAACATTCAGGCTTTGAAAAAATCTTTCAATACAGGAATTTCCAAAATATTCTTTTAAAACCAAGTTGCAACTATGCTGTTTTTATCTTTCTTTAGTGAGTGTAATCCTCTACACAGAAACTTCCCAATTCTTAAAAAATTCTTATGTTTTTGCAGAAGAAGCAATTAGATCATTACATTTCATCATACAAAAGTAAGCTCTAAATGGATCAAAGATTAGAAGTTAGGCTAGAAACCATCAAATATTTAGAGGAAATAGGCAGAACTCTCCTCCACATAAGTTTTGGAAATATTTTCACTGACTCAAGTCAAATTTCAAGGATAACAAAAACAGAAATAAACCAAACAGGACTACATCAAACTGAAAAGCTTCAGCATAGCACAAAGAATCATCACCAGAACAGAGAGATGCCCCATGGAGTGGGATTAAATCTTTATGTTTCTTACACCTGGCAGAGGAATGATAACCAAAATACACAAAGAACTCATCAAACTCAGCAATAAAAGGATAAGCAATCCCATTGGAAAATCTCTAAAGAACAAATCCAAAGAGCCAGCACATATATGAAAAAATGGTCAAAGTCATGATGAGCAAAGAAATACAAATAAACACAACAATAAGATAGCACTTCATAATTGTGAGAATGCCATACATTAGACAGAAACACATACTATTGGCGCATTCCCGGAAGATGGCAGACTGAGAAGCTGCTAGTGGCTTGAGCTCTGACCACATCTTCTGGAAACAGTAGGATTTTCTGCTTTAGTAGGCCAGTCAATAAGGGGTCCTAGCGGTGACACCAAGGAGGTGACTATAACTTAATTTGGGTTAAGAATTAGAGTAGAAAAAAAGGGAACAAAAAATTTTTTTCCTTTTAATTATTAAGCACACCACCTCCCCCCGCCCCATAACCAGTCCCTGGGGACCAGCACCTAGCAGGCTCCCCTGCTGAGCCTCTTTCTTTCTTACCAAGATTCCTGTCCCACCAGGGAGTATCATTCATTCTAAGTTTATACCCTTCTGAAACCTCTGGCTTTTTTTCTTTCTAAGTAGCCAACCCCCCCCCCCACATCACCCCATATAGCTAATTAAATAATTAAAAATAAATAAATTAAAAAACTCTTTCCTTTTACCACACTTTTATTACTTTTCTTTTTCTTATCTTTTTCTTTTTTCTCTCTCTTTCCTTTTTTTCTTTTTCTCATTCTTGTCATCCTTTCTTCCTTAATTCTACAACTTCCAAAGCCACAGGCCCCATCCCCCACACCACCAAACTGTGCTTTTTTGAATTCACTGATAAACATTTGGGAATTATTTTGGGGAAGAATTCTAATTCAGAGTAGACTCTCACTGCGAGTATCTCTGCTCAACTTCCCTTCCTCCGTTAGCTACCCCTAGAATATACAGTGGATAGTAGATTTGCATAACTGTCTATTTCAGCTATCCTTGTCTAGTCCTGAGGTTTGTTTTTTTTTTCTCTTTCTTAACAATCAGCTGCCTCTGATCACAAGGTTTGAGGTAATCTGGGACAGGGTTTTTTTTTTACCCTGGTCTATTTTATTATTAATATTATATAAAGGCATATATCTTCCCCGCCTTTAGGTTGATCAGAATTAACTCTTAGGGTATCTTTCATTGCTAGGGTAGTGGGCATCTTATCTATTGTGGGAGGAACTTGTCTCATTACTCCTACCTCCTCTACAGACTCTCCCCTCTCTCCTCCTCCTAGTTAATTAAAATAATTAAATTAAATTAAATTAAAAATAAAGTAATAAAAAACGATCCTTTCACTGCTCTTTAATTACAGCTCTTTTTCTTATCTTTTCTCTCTCTTGTTTCTTTTTTATTTTTTCCTTTTTTTTTTATCTTGTCATACACTGCTTCCTTCTTTCTTCTTTGCCTTTTTGAATTTGTGAATTATTTTGGGGAAGAAATCTGACTCAGAGTGGACTCTCTATGTGTTTATCTCTGCTCTACTTCCTTTCCCCTCTTGTTACCCCTAGAATATACAGTGGATAGTAGATTTGCATAACTGTCTATTCTTGCTATCCCTTCTTTCTTTTTTCTTTCTTCTTCACAGGGATTTGGTTACTATTTTTTCACAGACTGGAGAAATTGTTTGGCTAACCGGTAGTGATTGAACTTCTTCAATAATTGCTTCAGTTGTTACTGTAATTCCTGAGGTTGGTGAGTGCAGTTGTCATAATGGTATTTAGTACAGTGTTGCTTATACTCAAGACACAACAACTGAGGAACAACAGAGCATAAAAAAGAAACACATAAATAAAAAAATGGGTAGATCAAAAACAAATAAAACTGCTACTCCAATGAATGAAGACAAGAGCCCAGAAGAAACTACATATCAACCAGAAGTAACCATAGATAAGAAAAGTATGCAAGCAAAAATAAACTTATTAATCACAGAAATGAAAACAACATTGGAGGAAAGGAATGGCAGTATTAGGGAAACAGCAGTTGAGACCCCCAAGGAAAATACTGATTATCTTGAGACAATTAGAGAACTGAAAGCTGAAATAGCTGTAATGAAGAAAGAAGCTGAGGCAAGGGAGAGCAGACTAACAGAAGCAGAAAACAGAATTAGTCAGACAGAGGATAAGATAGAGAAAACTAAGAAAGAGGTGAAAGAGCTTAAAAAGAGATTGAGAGACACTGAAAAACAACAACAGAGACAAATGGGATGATCTCAAAAGAAGTAACATTCGTATAATTGGCCTGCCAGAGGAAGAAAGAGAGGAAGGGGAAGCAAATATTCTAGAAGAAATAATAGAAGAAAACTTCCCAAACCTGAATAACAGAAAGGACATCAAGATTCAAGAGGCCCAGAGAGTTCCAAACAGAATCAACCAAGACCTGAAGACACCAAGACACATCACAGTCACAATGAGAAGAAGTAAGGATAAAGAAAGGATCCTAAAGGCTGCAAGAGAGAAACAAAAAGTCACATACAAGGGAAAAACCATAAGATTATCTGAAGACTTCTCCACTCAAACTCTAAAAGCCAGAAGAGAATGGCAAGATATCTATCGAGTCCTGAATGAAAAAGGGTTTCAACCAAGGATAATATATCCTGTAGACTTTCATTCAAACTAGATGGAGGGATCAAAAACTTCTTAGTCAAACAACAGTTAAAGGAGGCAACCATTACCAAACCGGCCCTGAAAGAGGTGCTAAAAGACCTCTTATAAACAAGAATATCACTATAATACTAGCAATATATTAGAGCAAACAACAAAAAAATTTTTGAACAATGGCACTACAATACATTAAATCCATAATATCAATAAATGTCAATGGCTTAAACTCACCCATCAAAAGGCACAGAGATGGGGGATGGATCAGAAAATATAACCCAACCATATGATGCTTGCAATAATCCCACCTGTGACAACAAGAAAAAGACAGACTTAAAGTGAAAAGATGGAAAACTGTCATACAGGCTAATGGACCACAAAAAAGGGCAGGAACAGCCATTCTCATCTCAGACACGATAGATTTTAAATTAAATAAAGTAATAAAAGATAGCCAAGGACATTAAATAATGATTAGAGGATCAATCAGCCAAGAAGACTTAACAATCATTAACATCTATGCACCCAATGAGGGACCATCTAAATAAGTCAAGCACTTACTGAAAGAATTTCAAAAATGCATCAATAGTAATACAATAATAGTGGGAGACATCAATACCCCATCTCACACTTAGACAGATAAACAAAGCAGAGAACCAACAAAGATACAAGATAATTGAATGAAGAGATTGACAGACTAAACCTCTTGGACATTTTCAGAGTCCTTCACCCCCCAAAACTGGAATACACCTTCTTTTCATATCCACATAACACATACTCAAGGATAGACCACATGTTAGGCCACAAAGACAGCATCAATAAATTCAAGAACATTGAAATCATCCCAAGTATCTTCTCAGACCACAGTGGAGTAAAACTAACATTTAACAACAAATAGGAAATTATTAAAAGTCACAGAATTTGGAATCTAAACAACATACTCCTTAAGAACCACTGGGTCAGAGACTCACTCAAGCAGGAAATTCAAATTTTCCTGGAAACAAATAAAATGAAGACACAACCTATCAAAATATTTGGGACACAGCTAACGCAGTATTGAGAGGGAAACGTATAACCATACAATCACATATTAAACACCAAGAAGCTCAAATGAACGATCTTACTGCACACCTCAAGGACTTAGAGGAAGAGGAACAAAGGAACCCTAAAGCAACCAGAAGGACAGAAATGACTAAAATTAGAGCAGAAGTAAACAACATCGAAAACAAAAGAACCATACAAAAGATCAGTGAAGCCAAATGTTGGTTCTTTGAAAGATTAAACAAAATTGACAAACCCCTAGCCTGAGTCACCAAACAAAAAAGAGAGAAGACTCAAATTAACAGAATTGTTAACGATGGAGGAGATATCACAACTGACACCACAGAAATCCAGAGAATCCTGCGAAACTTCTATAAAGAACTATACGCCACCAAGCTAGAGAATTAGGAAGAAATGGAACAATTCCTAGAAGCATATGCCCTTCAAAAACTGAACCAAGAAGAACTACAAAATCTAAATGCACCAATCACAGACAAAGAAATCTAAACTGTTATTAAGAATCTCCCCAACAACAAAAGTCCTGGACCAGATGGCTTCACAAATGAATTCTACAAAACTTTCAGGAAACAGTTAGTACCCATACTTCTTAAGCTTTTCCATAAGATCGAAGAAACAGGAACACTCCCTTCCACCATCTATGAAGCAAACATCACCCTGATAACAAAAGCTGATAGGGATAGAACAAAAAGGAAAACTACAGACCAATATCTCTGATGAACATAGATGCCAAAATATTAAACAAGATCTTGGCCAACCGGATACAGGAGCATATCAAAAAGATTGTTCATCACGACAAAGTGGGATTCATCCCAGGAATGCAAGGCTGGTTCAACATCCGTAAGTCAATCAATGTCATTCACCACATCAATAAAAGCAAAGCCAAAAACCACATGATTATCTCAATAGATGCAGAGAAAGCCTTTGACAAAATCCAACACCCATTCATGCTCAAAACTCTACAAAAAATGGGAATAGATGGGAAATTCCTCAAGATAGTGGAGTCTATATATAGCAAACCTACAGCCAACATCATACTCAATGGACAGAAGCTGAAAGCATTCCCCTCAGATTGGGGACTAGACAGGGCTGTCCACTGTCACCATTACTCTTCAACATAGTATTGGAAGTTCTTGCCATAGCAATCAGGCAAGAGAAAGAAATCAAAGGAATACAGATTGGAAGGGAAGAAGTCAAGCTCTCACTATTTGCAGATGATATGATAGTATACATAGAAAAACCTAAAGAATCCAGCAGAAAACTACTGGAACTTATTAGGTAATATAGCAAGGTATCAGGCTACAAAATCAATGTACAAAAAACAGTGACATTTCTTTATGCAAACACTAAATCTGAAGAAGAAGACATCCAGAAATCACTCCCATTTACTGGTTCAGCAAAATCAATCAAATACCTAGGAATAAAGTTGACCAAAGAAGTGAAAGACTTGTATGCTGAAAACTATGAGTCACTACTCAAGGAAATAGAAACTGAAACCAAGAAATGGAAACATATCCCATGCTCATGGATAGGAAGAATAAATATCATCAAAATGAATATTCTCCGCGGAGCCATATACAAATTTAATGCAAAACCCATCAAAGTTCCACCAAGCTTCTTTAAGAGAATAGAACAAATACTACAATCATTTCTCTGGAACCTGAAAACACCTAGAATTGTGAAAACCATCTTGAGGAAAAGAAACAGAAATGGAGGCATCACACTCCCAGACCTTAAACTATATTATAAAGCCATCATTATCAAAACAGCATAGTACTGGAACAAAATTAGGCACACAGACCTGTGGAACCAAATTGAAAGCCCAAAAATAAATCCCCACATCTATGGACATCTAATCTTTGATAAGTGGGCTCAAAGGATTAAATGGAAAAAGGAGGCTCTCTTCAATAAATGGTGCTGCGAAATCTGGTTTGTAACATGCAGAAGAATGAAATTGAACCACTTTATCTCACCAGAAACAAAAATCAACTCCAAATGGATCAAATACCTAGATGTCAGAACAGAAACAATCAAATACTTAGAGGAAAACATTGGTAAAAGAGTTTCCCACCTACACCTCAAGGACATCTTTAATGAATCAAACCCAATTGCAAGGAAGACTTAAGCAGAAACAAACCAATGGGACTACATCAAATTGAAAAGCTTCTGCACATCCAAAGAAACTATCACACAATCAAAGAGACTCCTCACAGAATGGGAGAATATCTTCACATGCCATACATCAGACAAGAAACTAAGCACCAAAATATATAAAGAGTTCAGCAAACTTAGCACCAAAAAAGCAAATGACCCCATCCAAAAATGGGCAGAGGATATGAACAAAACATTCACTCCAGAGGAGATCCAAAAGGCTAACAAACATAAGAAAAACTGCTCTAGGTCACTGATTGTCAGAGAAACGCAAATTAAGACAACATTGAGATACCACCTCACTCCTGTAAGAATGGTATACATCAAAAAGGACAGCAGCAACAAATGCTAGAGAGGTTATGGGGACAGAGGAACCCTTTTACATTGCTGGTTGGAATGTAAATTGGTACAGCTTCTGTGGAGAGCAATCTGGAAAACTCTCAGAAGGCTAGACATGGACCTTCCATATGATCCAGTAATTCCTCTCCTGGGGTTATACCCCAAGGACTCCATAACACCCATCCAAAAAGAGGTGTGTACTCCTATGTTCATAGCAGCACAGTTCATAATAGCTAAAACCTGGGAGCAACCCAGGTGCCCAACAACAGATGAGTGGCTGAGAAAGCTGTGGTATATATACACAATGGAATATTATGCAGCTATCAAGAACAATGAACCCACCTTCTCTGACCCATCTTGGACAGAGCTAGATGTAATTATGTTAAGTGAGGCAAGTCAGAAAGATAAAGATGACTATGGGATGATTCCACTCATCAACAGAAGTTTAGAAAGAAGATCTGTAAGGGAAACTAAAAGCAGGACCTGATCAAATTGTAAGTAGGGCACCAAAGTAAAAACCCTGTGGTGAGGGGTAGACATACAGCTTCCTGGGACAGTTGGGGGGTTAGAGTGGGTGGGAGGGATGGGTCACAGTCTTTTGGTGGTGGGAATGGTGTTTATGTACACTCCTAGTAAAATGTAGTCATATAAATCACTAGTTAATTAATATTAGAGGGGGAAAATTAATTGTATGTCTCGAAGTTTTTCAAAACACAAACTGAATCTTTTTAATATATAGGCTGTGTAATTGATATGCAGACTCTCTCAAAAGCCTAGACTAAGTAGATCAGAAGCAACCAATAGCACAGCTATATACAAGATACTGGGTGCTGTAGAGCAAAGCCTAACAAAAGGACTTTTCAAAGTTTTGTTTTTTTTTAATATTTATTTTATTTATTCATTCCCTTTTGTTGCCCTTGTTGTTTTATTGTTGTAGTTATTATTGTTGTTATCGGCATTGTTGGATAGGACAGAAAGAAATGGAGAGAGGAGGGGAAGACAGAGAGGAGGAGAGAAAGATAGACACCTGCAGACCTGCTTCACCGCCTGTGAAGCGACTCCCCTGCAGGTGGGGAGCCGGGGTTCGAACCGGGATCCTTATGCCGGTCCTTGTGCTTTGCGCCACCTGCGCTTAACCCTCTGCGCTACAGCCCGACTCCCAGGACTTTTCAAAGTTAACCCAATTACCAAATAATGTGATGATAACATTAACTATCAATTGTCTTTTTGAACCCTAAGACATCAGGAACCTCACATCTCCACTATAGAGCCTCTACTTCCCCCAGTCCTGGAACCCTTGGATAGGGCCCACTTTCCCGTATGCCTCTCCCAATCCATATCAAATAATATTGCATCTGCCGATCACAACCTAACCAACACAACGATTGCCACCTCAACATGCTTCACTTCAGACTGTATCCAGAGACTTCACGTGTGGAATGACAACCCTTCAGCTTCATTACTTGGGTGAGACCTTTCCTTTCATAGTATACTCTAATTCCATCCCAGGTGGTTCACTTTCTAACAAAGTCCCAAAACCTAGATATACACCAGTTTCTG
The DNA here is from genome assembly GCF_950295315.1 of Erinaceus europaeus. Taxonomy (NCBI): domain Eukaryota; kingdom Metazoa; phylum Chordata; class Mammalia; order Eulipotyphla; family Erinaceidae; genus Erinaceus; species Erinaceus europaeus. The sequence continues at coordinate 68,616,814 of NC_080169.1, read as the reverse complement.
TGAGAGAGAGCATATGTTCACACGTATCCATAAACTACTGCAAAATATATACCTGAAAGCTGAAGTACACTAGAGTTTGTAGTGAGTAACCCCCTAACACTTCCTCTCCACAATTCCAAGATTTGGGTCCATGATTGCCCAACAATTTGTTTGGCTTCGTATGTTAACTCTCTTTTCAGTCATCAGGTTCCCGATGTCATCAGAATGCCGGCCAGGCTTCCCTGGACTGAAGACCCCACCAATATGTCCTGGAGCTCCGCTTCCCCAGAGACCCGTCCTACTAGGGAAAGAGAGAGGCAGACTGGGAGTATGTTCAGTGGGGAAGCAATTACAGAAGCCAGACCTTCTACTTTCTGCAACCCACAGTGACCCTGAATCCATGCTCCCAGAGGGATAGAGAATGGGAAAGCTATCAGGGGAGGGGGTGGGATATGGTGGGAATTGTGTGGAGTGTACCCCTCCTACCCTGTGGTTTTGTTAATTAATACTTTCTTAAATAAAAAAAGGAAAAAAATAATAAAATAAAAATAATAATAAAAAAGAAACATACTATTGGAGAGGCTGTGGGGGAAAGGAACTTTTTAACTTTGCTTGTAGGGATGTAAATTGATTTTTTTTGTGGAAAATAGTCTGGAGAATCATCAATCACTAGAAACAGATCCAATTTGTTTATTTTTAAAATTTTTATTAGTTGTTTAATAATGATTGATAAGATTGTGGTAAAAGAGGGGTACAATTCCCACCAAGAGAATTTTATATACCCTCCCCTCCACTGAAAGGGTCCCTAGTCTTTATTTCTCTGGAAATATGTACCAAAGACATATTATGGGCTTCAGAAGGTGGGAGGTCTGGCTTCTGTAATTGCTTCTCCATAGGACATGGGTGTTGACAGATCAATTCATAACCACAGCCCTAATCAGACCTAATTTATGGCCCAGCTATTTCTCTCTTGGGCATGTACCCAGGAAAACAAAAACATGTATCTCAAAAGGCCAATGCATATCAGTGTTCATACTAACAAAGTTTGTAATAGCCTAACTTTAGAAGCAGCTGAGATGCCAAATGGCAGGTGAAGGGCTAAGAAAGTTATGTATACACATAAAGGAATACTATGCAGCTATTCAAAATTATGATGTCCTAAGCTGAATATGGGCCCCAGATCATATCAAATTGATGGGGTTTATAGTCAACAATATATATATATATATATATATTTTTTTTTTTAATTTTTTAAAAAATTTTATATATATTTTTTAAATATTTATTTTATTTATTTATTCCCTTTTGTTGCCCTTGTTGTTTTATTGTTGTAGTTATTATTGTTGTAGTTGTTGTTGGATAGGACAGAGAGAAATGGAGAGAGGAGGGGAAGACAGAGAGGAGGAGAGAAAGATAGACACCTGCAGACCTGCTTCACCGCCTGTGAAGCGACTCCCCTGCAAGTGGGGAGCCGGGGTTTGAACCGGGATCCTTATGCCGGTCTTTGTGTTTTGCCCCACCTGCGCTTAACCCGCTGCGCTACAGCCCGACTCCCAGTCAACAATATTTATACACCTTTTCCATATTTGGGATCTACTCTCTTCCCAGATCCAGCTTTCTGGTCCTTTTTCCAGCCATGACCTCATCTTGCCAGACAATAACTTGGATCCACCTGCATATCAGATTTCAGGCTCAGGTGAAAGAGAGAGAGAGAGAGAGAGAGAGAGAGAGAGAGAGAGGAAACTAGTATAGCCACAGGGCCTTTGGAATAGAACTAAAATAGGCCTACTAGCTATCCACAAATGGAGACCCCCCCCAACTCTTCATCTGCACTATTCCAGCCTTTAGGTTCATGATGAGTCAACAATTTGTTTGACTTTATATGTTAACTCTCTTTTCAGCCACCAGGTTCCAGATGCTAGCATGATGCCAACCAGACTTCCCTGGACAGACAACCCCACCAATGTGTCCTGGAGCTCTGATTCCCTAGAACCCCACCCCAGTAGGAAAAGAGAGAAGCAGGCTGGAAGTATGGATCAAACTGTCAATGTCCATGTTCAGCAGGGGAACAATTACAGAAGCCAGACCTTTAACCATCTGCATCCCACAATCACCTTGGGTCCATACTCCCAGAGGATTAAAGAACAGGAAAGCTATCAAGGGAGGGGATGCAATACTGAGTTTGGTTGTGGGAACTGTGTGGAGTTGTATCCCTTAACCTATGGTTTTGTCAGTGTTTTCTTTTTATAAATAAAATAAAATAAAATAAAAATTGCTGTGTCATGTCCTTTGCAATATCTTGGCCAGAACTTGGTCAAAATGTATAATATTGAGTGAGACAAGCCAAAAAAGTGAAAGTCCAATACATAATGATCTCACTTATATAAAGGACAGTATGGGAAATTATAAGGTGAAACTTGTACTGAGTGTGGCATATTGCATCAAAACAAAGGACTCTGGAAGTAGGGAGAATGATGGGATGAAGGGATATTGGGGTTCTGTTGTGTCTCCTATACACAATCAAGGAGAGATGAGACGTTGTGCCTATGTGTTAAATAGTATACTGTAAACCCTTAACTCAGCAATAAAAAGAAAAAAAAGAACTTTGTTACTTAATTGTTCTCGTGTATTTTTGAGTATAATGTATTTCCTTAGATGTAAATATATTACTTAAAAAATTTCATTCTTATTTCCTAGTATATATGGCTTTTAAAAATACTTTATTTGCTTTATTTTAATGAGAGAAAGATAGAGAAAGACAAAGACCAGAGCACTCTTCAGATCTGGTTTATGGTGGTGCTGGGGATTGAACCTGAGATCTCAGTGCCTCAGGCAATGAAAGTCTTTTGCATAACCATTATGATGTCTCTCCAGCCTCTATAGATGGCTTTTATAAGGAGGCATTCATACAGCAAGTGTTTCTGATTTAACTGGGAGAATATTTGTGTTTATCATTTTGAGGAAGAACATGTCTGTTTTAAACTGCTGTTTTATTAACTTTATAGTTCAGCAATGATAGATATGATTTATATATTTAGAAAAACTCAGTCTCACATTATTAAAGCCAAATTACCATGCATTTGAAGTTCTACTTAAAGTTTCAAGTTACCTATTCCCTTGTTATGTTTCATGTTACTCTAAATATTTGTCACTCAAAATGAGATATTGGTGCCTTTAGAGGATTCTAAAATGTGAATAGTGAATAACGGGAAAGAAAAAGCTTTTATTTTACCCACTAAATGATTCAATTGTTGATCCTAATGATATCCTTACATTTAATATACTACTGCTACTACTAACACCTTCACGACAATCACTGAACACTATTAACACTTTTACAACTTATCTCTACCAATAATAGAAGCTGCCACTTTATTCCTGGCTATGTGCCAGATAGAAACACCTTCCTTATAATATCTTACTTATTTCTGGGTGCATCTAGGTGACAAGTCTAGCAGATGGAGACTTGTCTCAAGTGGCCTCCCCCAGGGCTCTGTTCTGGCTCCTACACTATTTAATATTTACATCAATGACCTCCCAGAAACTTCTTCAAGGAAATTCATCTACGCTAATGACATCTGCTGTGCAACTCAAGCATCCAAGTTCGACATCCTCGAGGAAACACTCACGAAAGACATGTCTCTGATATCTGATTACTGTAAAAAATGGCGACTAATCCCTAGCACTGCAAAAACGGTATCATCTGTTTTCCATCTACACCATGCCTCGGCCTTGTGTGAGCTTAATGTGCAGCTTGGCGATACGAGAATCCAGCATGAAGCCCAGCCAGTCTATCTTGGCGTTACTCTCTATCGCACTCTGTCATTTCGCGAACATCTCATAAAAACTGCAGCAAAGGTGGGCGTGAGGAATAACATCATTGCAAGACTGGCCAGCTCCTCATGGGACGCGAGAGCTTCCACACTACGATCATCATCTCTGGCATTATGCTATTGCACTGCAGAATACTGTGCCCCAGTATGGTTCCGTAGCCCCCATGTCCACTTGGTCGATTCCAAATTATATTCCTCCATGAGGATAATTTCTGGAACCATCTGTTCCACCCCAGTTCCATGGCTGCCAGTTCTTAGCAACATCGCCCCGCCAGATATTCGTCGGGATGCGGCATCATCTAAGTTCATTTCCCACGTCTACGCTCAACCGGACCTGCCAATATATGCGGATCTCTTCGCCCACCCTGTTCAACGCTTGATGTCTCGTCACCCAATCTGGCCCCCTACGCCTACAGTGAACTTCTCTGTTCCAGACTCTTGGAAACAGAGTTGGCAGTCAGCTGAGGTAAAGAACAAACACCTCATCACAGACCCCTGCAAGCGTCAACCTGGCTTTGACCTAGCACGTTATGATCGGGCCCTCCTCAATCGCTATCGAACAGGCCATGGCCAGTGCGCCGCTATGTTCCATCGCTGGGGAGCCAGAGACGACCCGAACTGCCCCTGCGGCTACAGACAGACTATGACCCACATAGTCAACGACTGCCACCTCTCCAGATTCAAAGGAGGTCTCGAAACTTTACATCAGGCTCAACCTGACGCTGTTGACTGGCTACGGAAGAAGGGCAAACGCTAGAAGAAGAACTTATTTCTAAAAATACTCTTCCAATTAGACATTAACATTTTTTTATATTAGAGTGAGTTAACTGAAATTCAGAGAGTTCAATGAGCCTGCCCAACACTACAGACAGTAACTGTGGGATATAGAATTAGGGAATTCTCCTAAATATTTGCTATTTTTTAAGTTAAGAAGTTATATCAAATTAATTCTTCTGACATTTATTTCAGACTCTGACTTCCTGAACTATTAAAGAATAAGTATTTGCCATTTTAAATAAAAAATTAAGTAACGTAAATTATCTATGCCCCTAGTAAATTTTATTATTTCAAAGTCGAAAGAACAGATAATATTCATTGTTTCTTAACTTTAATGCTGTCTTTTCTTACAAGAGGGCAACAAAGCTGTGTTATGCTTTCTCTCCAGTTACCAACAGTGTACCCATCTTTAATATAACAAATCAGTTTAGTTTCTCATGTCTATAATATAACATGTCACCAAATTTCATAATACACCCTGAAACAGAATGAGACAAGTATTAAATCCTAAAAGAAAATTGTCTGATATTTTATTAAGTTCACAAGTGAGAACCTATAGAACATAAACAAACTAAATATGAAAAGCATCAAAACGGAATACAGAATGTTTCTAATGCTGGATACAAGAACCCTTCAGAATGCCAGCTCTTCCTATGGTTATCTGGGTTCACATCTTTTCCTTTCTTTTTTTAGTTCCATATCTCTATCTATCTTCCTTTTTTGATTCACTAGTTTTTGTTCCAAATCATTTTGTTGGGGCCATAATGGCTTGCAGGATAGTTGTTCACACATGGATACAGTCCCTCATCTCCTCCTGGCACTTGTCTGCACACCACTCCCACCATCCCTCCAAGGAACCCTTTACTTTGTTGCAATATATCAGACCACATATTTTTCTAATACTGAGCACAGAAATAACACCAATGACACTGTTCAATAGACTTAGACTATGGTTTTTATTCAACTATGACTTTATTAATTTTACACTTAATTAATAACTTTTGCTATCCTTTTACTTCCCTTCTGAAAACTACACTGGAGCGTTTTAGTTTTAGGATTAATACGCTTTTGTCTTTGCCAGATTCTTAGAACATCTAAAAAGGAGCTATGATAATATTTATCAATATCCTTTGGAAATCTCTCCCCAATGTTATCTTTCCTACTTGTCTGATGAAGAAATGCATCTAGGGCTAGAGAGATAGCATAATGGTTATGCAAAAATACTTTCATGCCTGAGGCACCAAAAGGTCCAAAGTTCAATCCCTGACAAGATACCACCATAAGTCAGAGCTGAGAAGTGCTTTGGTATTAAAAAAAAAAACAGGGTGGCGAGGAGGTGTTGCACTGGTAGAGCATACATGTTACCATGTGCAAGGACTTGTGTTTAAGCCCCATCCCTAACTGCTTTGGGGGAAGAAGCTTCAAGCAGTGGAAGGTCCTACAGGTGTCTTTCTCTCTCCTTCTCCCTCTCTATCTCCCCCTTCCTTGTTGATTTATATCTCTACCCAATGAATAAATAAATAAATCAACATTTTAAAAAGGAAATGCATCTATAAGTGGTGATGACCCCTAAAATCAAGACTGAGAGAAGTAACAGTGACTTCCTGGGAATTTGACCTGTGCATTATCACACTGATCCATAATCAAAAAGACTCTGGTCTTTGTTTAGCACTTTTTTGTGACATCTTGAAATTCTTCAAAATTTTACCCTAGAACTTGTGTTTTATAATTTAACGTTGGTGGGGATGATGGAACATGACAACATGTGTATCTTGCCACCCATTCATTATCAATCCATTCATAGAAAGCTCATTATTCTCCCTGAAAACAGGAGTTTAGCAATCCTTTTATGTGTTGGAATTCAATGAAAAAGCAAGAGTATATTGTAAATATATTATGTTTATAGCTAAGAAAGTGTGAGATGCATAGAGCCCCAATAGATCATGCTTTCCTTATAATCTAGAATTTGTTTAGAATGCCTAGAAAAATGTGATGGTATCCTAAGAAACATAAGTGACAAAGTCACTGCATAAAACATTTCTAGCTCAGGCCACTTGTATTTAATAGCTAGGTTACATGTGTTAAATATGACATAAAAGGGAAACCATGCACTTGCACTGACATATGTGACCCAGGTTTGAATCCAATCCACACAGCACTAGGAAAAACTTTATTTATTGACATCTTTCCCTACATATCTGTATCTGTCTTCCTCTTACTAGCAGAAATAACTGAAATAGAATAAAGTTCCAGACCAAAAAAAATAAAAATAAATGAATGAAAATAAAATGAAATGGGGCAGTTCTTTTTTTTTTCCAATCACTTTTCACGTACTCACTAGTAAGTCTCTAAGATTTTTGGTAGTACATACATATATTATGAAGTTAAATACACTGAGTTAGTTTTGTACAGCATTTTCACACAGAATGAATTACATAATTTCAGTTATTCTGCATATAAATATAAAATTCTGTATTTATAATTATAATCAGCATCACACAGGTGACTTTTCATCTTTAAAAATCACCCTAGGACAAATTCAAAGAGTAAACCTGGCATAAGTTGAAAGATAGACTATGAAAGAAGAAAAGGAAGCAAAGCATTACCTTTTAGCACATTTAACAACACTTTCCCCTTTGCTTTTTAAACAAAAGACCCTAAATCTTTATTTTGCAGCATGCTTAGGTGTGGCTGCTATGTTAGAGGATGTCTTTGTGTTACATTGTTCTCACCAGGAAGTAAAATAGGCACTTATTTCTAGTTTCCACTAATTGGAAGTCACTTTTAGAACACTGAAAATTGTCTCTCTGTTTCTGGATATCTTGAGTGAGAACAGCAAATGGAAAAATATAACAAATAATCAAAAATAAGTCTTGGTCTTTACAGTTAAAGACCAAGTCAAGTGGACATTCTTTTTTCCCCAAGAACTAATGTTCTATTTAATGTTATGTTTATGCTGGAAAAGGTAATTTCTTAAATGGTATACAGATGGTTGGAAAGTTAAAATGACCTCCTGCAAGTGAGTTATTTATCCTTTTCTTGCTGACAAGATAGGTTTCAAAAGTATTTATCTCTCCTTTATTATTGAAGAAAAAAAAATGTTGACAATTAACTTCTGGGGTCATGGCCAAAGAATAGCAACTAAAAGATCATTCCCACGATAAATAGACAAAAACAATTAAAAAAAAAATAAAGAATAAATAAATTAAAAAAAAACACTTAGAATCTCACAGCACAACTTACAAAAAGCCTGAGGATAAGGTGTGTACCAACAGACTAGTGGAAAGTGACCAGCAGTACTTTGCAGAATAGAGGCAGCTTGATTCCTGAGCTACAGCACAGCAGAGCAAAAACAGTTGAAGAAGGAAGGTTCACAAAAGGAGGAGGAGGAGGGGGAGGAGGAGGAGAAGGAATTCTTTGTGAGTTAGCAGACATCATCAAAAAAGGAAGAACTTGAAAGTTTTTGGAACACCTGAAGATGAGGAGAGAAAGGGGCAGAGACTATATTCTGAGCAAGTATTACAGAAAACTTCCCACATCTAGATAATAGCCATACACTATATATAGTAGAAGATGAAAGGAAGTCAAAGCTACTGAACTCAGAACAAACAAGAAATAGCATAGTAACATTGTCCAAAAGTAAGGACAAGGAAGAAGTATTTCAAGCTGCAAGGGTAAGCAAGAAACTGACATACAGAGGCGGAACCATCAGGTTATCACTAGATTTCTCAAAACAAACCCAAAAAGCAAGAATGGAATGAAATGACATTTTTACAATATTATGAGATAATAATTATCGACCACATGTACTATATCCTTCCAAATTGTCCTTAAAGTATGAAGAACTAATAAAAAGTTTCCAAAATATACAGAAGCTAAAGGAAATCACCATCACCAGCCCTATCCTTCAAGAACTGTTGAAAAGAGTATTACAAGAAAAACAGTAAAAGAGCTCTAAATCCAAATGAGGTCATCTGTAGTGGAAACTCATGCAAGAGCAACACAAGACCAACTATATAGGAAAAGGGAGGGCAGAAAGGTCAGTTATGTGACCAGTGTGACTAAAATAAGGCCAACCAACCATCAAAGCCTTAGACAAAAAAACTTTTTTTTTGCCTCCAGGGTTATTGGTGGGATTTGGTGCCTGCGCTATGTATCCCACTGCTCCTGGAGGCAACCCCCCTCATTTTGTTGCCCTTGTTGTTATCATTAATGTCATTGTTTCCACTGATGTTGTTGTTCTTGGATAGGACAGAAAGAAATCGAGAGAAAGGGGAAACAGAGAATGCGAGAGAAAGACAGCTAGAAAAACACCTATAGACCTGCTTCACCACTTGTGGCTTGTGAGGCGACTCCCCTGCAGGTGGGGAGCCAGGGGCTCAAACATGGATCCTTACACAGGTCCTTGCTCTCTGAGCCACTTGTGCTTAACCTAGCCCCCCAAACAAAAAGTCTTAAATCTCAATCTTTTTTTTCTTTCTTTGCCTCCAGCGTTATCGCTGGGGCTCTGAGCCCACACTATGAATCCACTGCTCCTGGAGCCCATTGTTGTTATTGCCCTTGGATAGGACAGAGAAAGATTTAGAGGGAGAGAGGAGAGGAAGACGGGGAAAGAAGGATATACACCTGCAGACCTGCTTTACCTCTTGTGAAATGACCCCCTTGCAGGTGGGAAGCATGTAGGTGTGTGTGTGTGTGTGTGTGTGTGTGTGTGTGTGTATGTGTGTGTGCTTGAGCCAGGATCCTTCTGCCAGTCACAGAAGGATAGATAGATGGGTGGGATAGATCAAGAAAAGAAGGATGAATACGGAATAAGTAAGTGAATGCAAATGAAATGCATGTAAGTAAATGCATGTAAATGCATGTAAGTGAAACTTGGAAGACAGGAAAGGGAGAACATGGAATGAAACTTGGACTGGGGATGGTGGCATAGTGAGACAAAGCAAGGGACACTGGGGAGGGGAAAGAAGAGGGGGTCTATAGGGAAGAGGGAAGACTGAAGCTCCTGATTGGGGGGTGGGGGATAAAAGTGCAGAACAGAAAGCATATACATGTGTAACAGATGTACTGTATTTCATTAACCCCACCCAATAAAACTTAAAAAAATGTTGAATGTCAAAATATGGACATATGACTTCTTAGTGGATTATGGTTTTATCATATAATTGTATATTTATAAAAGAGCTTAAAATACTCTTATTATTAACTTTCCATTCAACTAGAGACTGATGAAAAGGAGATAAGCAGACCAATTTTTGTTTTCTTTATGGTATTTTTTGAAAAACCTAGTGTTCTGAGAGAAAATTTCAATTTTGTTACTTTGTATATTGTAGGAATTTGTATTATTATTTTATAGTTATTCTAAAGGCAATCATAAATGTAATAAATAATTTAGAACATGGATAGTTGTGAATTTTAATGTAGCACTGGGTGTTTAAAAGATGAAGAAGTAATTCCAATAGTAATAGAGAGAATTACCGTGTGGGTTATATTGATTACATCTGGAATTAGAATTCTCTTTTTGCTTCAACAGTTAAAATATTTACTGCACTCAATCCATTTTAAGATTTTTTTACATTATTTTTGTGTGTCTCATAGATTTGTTTTTTATAATAAAAATGTAGACATTTTTTTTTTTTATTTAAATTTTTAATTTAAGAAAGGATTAGTGAACAAAAGCATAAGGTAGGAGGGGTACAACTCCACACAATTCCCACCACCCAATCCCCATAACCCACCCTCTCCCATGATAGCCTTCCCATTCTCTAGCCCTCTGGGAGCATGGACCCAGGGTCGTTGAGGGTTGCAGAAGGTAGAGGGTCTGGCTTCTGTAATTGCTTCCCCGCTGAACATGGGCGTTGACTGGTCGGTCCATACTCCCAGTCTGCCTCTCTCTTTCCCTAGTAAGGTGTGTCTCTGGGGAAGCTGAGCTCCAGGACACATTGGTGGGGTCTTCAATCCAGGGAAGCCTAGCCAGCATCCTGGTGGCATCTGGAACCTGGTGATTGAAAAGAGAGTTAACATATAAAGCCAAACAATTTGTTGAGCAAACATGGATCCCAAGATTGGAATAGTGGAGAGGAAGTGTTGGGGAGGTACTCACTGCAAACTCTAGTGTAATCCTGCTTTCAGGTATATATTTTGCAGTAGTTTATGGATACGTGTGCGCATACGCTCTCTCTCACAGAAACTGGTGTATGTCTAGGTTATGGGACTTTGTTAGAAAGTGAACTACCTGAGATGAAATTAGAGTGTACTATAAAAGGAAAGGTCTCACCCGAGTAATGAAGCTGAAGGGTTGTCATTCCACACGTGAAGTCTCTGGATACACTCTGAGGTGAAGCATGTTGTGATGGCAATCGTTGCTTTGGTTAGGTTGTGATCGGCGGATGCAATATTATTTGGTATGGATTGGGAGAAGCATACGGGAAAGTGAGCCCTATCCATGGGTGCCAGGACTGGGGGAAGTAGGGGCTCTATAGTGAAGATGTGAGGTTCCTGCTGTCTTAGGGTTCAAAAAGACAATCAATAGTTAATATTATCATCACATTATTTGTTAATTGGGTTAACTTTGAAAAGTCCCTTTGTTATGGTTTGCTGTACAGTACCCAGTATCTTGTATATAGCTGTGCTATTGGAAGCCTCCAATCTACTTGGTCTAGGCTTTTGAGAGAGTCCGCATATCAAATACGTAGCCTATCTATTAAAAAGATTCAGTTTGTCTCCTGAGAACCTTTGAGACATACAATTGATTTCCCCCTCTCATATTAATTAACTACTGATTTATATGTCTACATTTTGCTAGGAGTGTACATAAACACCATTCCCATCACCAAAGGACCGTGACCCATCCCTCCCGCCCATTCCCACCCCCCACTGGCCCAGAAAGCTACATGTCTACCCCTCACCACTGGGTTTTTTCTTTGGTGCCCTACTTACAATTTGATCAGGTCCTGCTTTTAGTTTCCCTTTCAGATCTTCTAAGTCAGCTTCTGTTGATGAGTGGGATCATCCCATACTCATCTTTAACTTTCTGACTCAGTTCACTTAACATAATTCCTTCTAGCTCTGTCCAAGATGGGTCAGAGAAGGTGGGTTCATTGTTCTTGATAGCTGCATAGTATTCCATTGTGTATATATACCACAGCTTTCTCAGCCATTCATCTGTTGTTGGGCACCTGGGTTGCTTCCAGGTTTTAGCTATTATGAATTGTGCTGCTATGAACATAGGAGTACACACCTCTTTTTGGTTGGGTGTTATGGAGTCCTTGGGGTATAACCCCAGGAGAGGAATTATTGGGTCATATGGAAGGTCCATGTCTAGCCTTCTGGGGGTTTTCCAGACTGCTCTCCACAGAGGCTGTACCAATTTACATTCCCACCAGCAATGTAAAAGGGTTCCTCTGTCCCCACATCCTCTCCAGCATTTGTTGCTGCTGTCCTTTTTGATGTATGCCATTCTTACAGGAGTGAGGTGGTATCTTAGTGTTGTCTTAATTTGCATTTCTCTGACAATCAGTGACCTAGAGCAGTTTTTCATATGTTTGTTAGCCTTTTGGATCTCCTCTGTGGTGAGTGTTTTGTTCATTTCCTCTGCCCATTTTTGGATGGGGTCATTTGCTTTTTTGCGGCTAAGTTTGCTGAGTTCTTTATATATTTTGGTGATTAGTTTCTTGTCTGATGTCTGGCATGTGAAGATCTTCTCCCATTCTGTGAGGGGTCTCTCTGTTTGTTTAATTGTTTCTTTGGATGTGCAGAAGCTTTTCAATTTGATGTAGTCCCATTGGTTTGTTTCTACTTTGGTCTTCCTTGCAATTGGGTTTGATTCATCAAAGATATCCTTGAGGTGTAGATGGGAAAGTGTTTTACCAATGTTTTCCTCTAAGTATTTGATTGTTTCTGGTCTGACATCTAGGTCTTTGATCCATTTGGAGTTGATTTTTGTTTCTGGTGAGATAAAGTGGTTCAATTTCATTCTTCTGCATGTTTCAACCCAGTTTTCCCAGCACCATTTATTGAAGAGAGCCTCCTTCTTCCATTTAATCCTTTGGGCCCCCTTATCAAAGATTAGATGCCCATAGGTGTTGGGATTTACTTCTGGGCTTTCAATTCTGTTCCACTGGTCTGTGTGCCTATTTTTGTTCCAGTACCATGCTGTTTTGATGATGATGGCTTTATAATATAGTTTAAGGTCTGGGAGTGTGATGCCTCCATTTCTGTTTCTTTTCCTCAAGATGGTTTTGGCAATTCTAGGTGTTTTCAGGTTCCAGATAAATGATTGTAGTGTTTGTTCTATTCTCTTAAAGAAGCTTGGTGGAACTTTGATGGGTATTGCATTAAATTTGTATATGGCTCTGGGGAGAATGTTCATTTTGATGATATTTATTCTTCCAATCCATGAGCATGGGATATCTTTCCATTTCTTGGTATCAGTTTCTATCTCCTTGAGTAGCGACTCATAGTTTTCAGCATACAAGTCTTTCACTTCTTTGGTCAACTTTATTCCTAGGTATTTGATTGATTTTGCTGAAACAGTGAATGGGAGTGATTTCTGGATGTCTTCTTCTTCAGATTTAGTGTTTGCATAAAGAAATGCCACTGATTTTTGTACATTGATTTTGTAGCCTGATACCTTGCTATATTGCCTAACAACTTCCAGTAATTTTCTACTGGATTCTTTAGGTCTTTCTATGTATACTATCATATCATCTGCAAATAGTGAGAGCTTGACTTCTTCCCTTCCAATCTGTATCCCTTTGATTTCTTTCTCTTGCCTGATTGCTATGGCAAGAACTTCCAATACTATGTTGAAGAGTAACGGTGACAGTGGGCAGCCCTGTCTAGTCCCTGATCTGAGGGGGAATGCTTTCAGCTTCTCTCCATTGAGTATGATGTTGGCTGTAGGTTTGCTATATATAGACTCCACTATCTTGAGGAATTTCCCATCTATTCCCATTTTTTGTAGAGTTTTGAGCATGAATGGGTGTTGGATTTTGTCAAAGGCTTTCTCTGCATCTATTGAGATAATCATGTGGTTTTTGGCTTTGCTTTTATTGATGTGATGAATGACATTGATTGATTTACGGATGTTGAACCAGCCTTGCATTCCTGGGATGAATCCCACTTGGTCATGATGAACAATCTTTTTGATGTGTTGCTGTATCCGGTTGGCCAAGATCTTGTTTAATATTTTGGCATCTATGTTCATCAGAGATATTGGTCTGTAGTTTTCCTTTTTTGTTCTGTCCCTATCAGCTTTTGGTATCAGGGTGATGTTGGCTTCATAAAAGGTGGAAGGGAGTATTCCTGTTTCTTCAATCTTATGGAATAGCTTAAGAAGTATGGGTATTAACTGTTTCCTGAAAGTTTTGTAGAATTCGTTTGTGAAGCCATCTGGTCCAGGACTTTTGTTGTTGGGGAGATTCTTAATAACGGTTTCAATTTCTTTGTCTGTGATTGGTGCATTTAGATTTTGTAGTTCTTCTTGGTTCAGTTTTGGAAGTGCATAGGTTTCTAGGAATTGTTCCATTTCTTCCAGATTCTCTAGCTTGGTGGCATATAGTTCTTTATAGAAGTTTCGCAGAATTCTCTGGATTTCTGTGGTGTCAGTTGTGATATCTCCTGTATCGTTGACAATTCTATTAATTTGAGTCTTCTCTCTTTTTTGTTTGGTGAGTCTGGCTAGGGGTTTGTCAATTTTGTTTAATCTTTCAAAGAACCAACATTTGGCTTCATTGATCTTTTGTATGGTTCTTTTATTTTCGATGTTGTTTATTTCTGCTCTAACTTTAGTGATTTCTGTCCTTCTGGTTGCTTTAGGGTTCCTTTGTTCCTCTTCCTCTAAGTCCTTGAGGTGTGTAGTAAGTTCGTTCATTTGGGCTTCTTCTTGGTGTTTAATATGTGATTGTATAGCTATAAGTTTCCCTCTCAGTACTGCTTTAGCTGTGTCCCAAATATTTTGATAGGTTGTGTCTTCATTTTCATTAGTTTCCAGGAACATTTGAATTTCCTGTTTGAGTGAGTGTCTGACCCAGTGGTTCTTAAGGAGCATGTTGTTTAGTTTCCAAATTCTATGTCTTTTAATAATTTTCTGTTTGTTGTTAAAAGTTAGTTTTACTCCACTGTGGTCTGAGAAGATACTTGGGATGATTTCAATGCTCTTGAATTTATTGATGCTGTCTTTGTGACCTAACATGTGGTCTATCCTTGAGTATGTGTTGTGTGGATTTGAAAAGAAGGTGTATTCCAGTTTTTTGGGGTGGAGGAGTCTGAAAATGTCCAAGAGGTCTAGTCTGTCAATCTCTTCATTCAATTCTCTTATATCTTTATTGGTTCTCTTCTTTGTTGATCTGTCTAAGTGTGAGAGTGGGGTATTGAAGTCTCCCACTATTATTGTATTACTATTGATGTATTTTTGAAATTCTTTCAATAGGTGTTTAATGTATTTAGATGGTCCCTCGTTGGGTGCATAGATGTTAATAATTGTTAAGTCTTCTTGGCTGATTGATCCTCTTATCATTATGTAATGTCCTTGCCTATCTTTTATTACTTTATTTAATTTAAAATCTATCGTGTCTGAGATGAGAATGGCTGTTCCTGCCCTTTTTTGTGGACCGTTAGCCTGTATGATAGTTTTCCATCCTTTCACTTTAAGTCTGTGTTTATCTTGTTGTGACAGATGGGATTCTTGCAAGCAGCATATGGTTGGGTTATGTTTTCTGATCCATCCCCCCACCCTGTGCCTTTTGATGGGTGAGTTTAAGCCATTGACATTTATTGATATTATGGATTTAATGTATTGTAGTGCCATTGTTCTAAAAAACAATTTGTTTGCTCTGATATATTACAAGTATTATAGTGATGTTCTTGTTTATAAGAGGTCTTTTAATACCTCTTTCAGGGCCGGCTTGGTGATAGTTGCCTCCTTTAACTGTTGTTTGTCTAAGAAGGTTTTGATCCCTCCATCTAGCTTGAATGAAAGTCTAGCAGGATATATAATCCTTGGTTGAAACCCTTTTTTATTCAGGGCTCGATAGATATCTTGCCACTCCCTTCTGGCTTTTAGAGTTTGAGTTGAAAAATCTGCAGAAAGTCTTATGGGTTTTCCCCTGTATGTGACTTTTTGTTTCTCTCTTGCAGCCTTTAGGATCCTTTCTTTATCCTTACTTCTTCTCATTGTGACTATGATGTGTCTTGGTGTTTTCAGGTCTGGGTTGATTCTGTTTGGTACTCTCTGGGCCTCTTGCACCTTGATATCCTTTCTGTTATTCAGCTCTGGGAAATTTTCTTGTATTATTTCCTCTAGGATGTTTGCTTCCCCTTCCTCTCTTTCTTCCTCTGGCAGGCCAATTATACGAATGTTACTTCTTTTGAGATCATCCCATATGTCTCTGTTGTTGTTTTCAGTGTCTCTCAATCTCTTTTTAAGCTCTTTCACCTCTTTCTTAGTTTTCTCTAACTCATCCTCTGTCTGACTAATTCTGTTTTCTGCTTCTGTTAGTCTGCTTTCCCTTGCCTCAGCTTCTTTCTTCATTACAGCTATTTCAGCTTTCAGTTCTCTAATTGTCTCAAGATAATCAGTATTTTCCTTGGGGGTCTCAACTGTTGTTTCCCTAATACTGCCATTTCTTTCCTCCAATGTTGTTTTCATTTCTGTGATTAATAAGTTTATTATTGCTTGCATACTTTTCTTATCTATGGTTACTTCTGACTGATTTGTGGTTTCTTCTGGGCTCTTGTCTTCATTCATTGGGGTAGCAGTTTTATTTGTTTTTAATCTACCCTTTTTTTTTTTAATTTATGTGTTTCTCTCTTTTTTTTTTTTTAATGTTCTGTTGTTCCTCAGTTGTTGTGTTTTGAGCACAAGTAACACTGTACTAAATACCTTTATGACAATTGCACTCACCAACCTCCGGAATAACCGTAGCAACTGAAGTAAGTATTGAAGGAGTTTAATCGTTACCAGTTAGCCAAACAATTTCTCCAGTCCGTGAAAAAATAGTAACCAAATCCCAGTGAAGAAAGAGAAAAGGAAGAGAGGATAGCAAGAATAGACAGTTATGCAAATTTACTATCCAGTGTATATTCTAAGGGTAACAAGAGTGTAAAGGGAACTAGAGCAGAGATACACACATAGAGAGTCCACTCTGGGTCAGATTTCTTCCCCAAAGTAATTCACAAATTCAGAAAGGCAAAGAAGAAAGAAGTGAATGACAAGATTAAAAAAAAAAAAAAAGAGAGAGATTGAGAGAGATAAGAGAGAGAAAAGGGAGAAGATAGGAAGAAGAGTTGTAATTAAAGAGCAGTGCGAGGAACTTCCCAAATGTGTATCAGTGAATTAACAAAAAAAAAAAAAAAAAAAGGAAAAAGGAAAAAAAAAAACAAAAAAAAAAAAACCCTGTTTGGTGGTATGGGGTATCCTGCTAGTAGCTGGTCCCAGGCACTGCTTATGGGGGGAGGGGGGGCGGCGGGAAGGATGTATGCTTGAAAATTAAAAGGAGGAAAAAAGAATTTTTTCCCCCTACTCTAATTCTTAACCCAAATTAAGTTATAGAAACATCCTTGGTATGACCGTTATGGCCCCTTATTGGATGGCCTGCTAAAGGCAGAAAATCCTATTGTTTACGCGAGATGTGTCCGGAGCTCAAAGGCTAGCTGCTTCTCCGGGCGCCATTTTCCGGGAAACCCCGCCCTCCAGACTTTTTTAAAGGATTTCTCAAAAATGAAAACTAGCTCCAAGTCCTTTGATCCAATGAGAGCTATACTCAAGAAGTCTTTGGATCCACCCTCAGGGTCGCGGTGGACCCTGGCAACTCCCAAGAGGCAGCCCCCGAGCTAAAGTGCTCTCTCCGGGTCCTCTGCCCGCCGCGCTCTGCAACCGGCGGAGGAGCCGCCTTCCCGGGCGGGCGGAGGACAATGCCCAGCGCACTCGCCTTGCCTGGCGCCACCTGGGAATTCTGGCGCCCCGCTAGTCCGTGTCACCTTTGCTCTAATTGTTAACCCAAATTAAACTGTAATAACTTCTTTGGTGCCCCCCCCCCTTATTGACTGGCCTGCTAAAGGCAGAAAATCCTACCTTTGCCGACGATGCTATCAGAGCACTCGCTGTTAGCGACTTCTCAGGCCATCGCCATATTACCTCCCCCCAAATGTAGACATTTTAAAGAGAAAGTTGACATCTAACTTTTGGGTGTCTGAATAATAAATTTTCCTGAATACTAGTGTTTAGAAAAGAACTTCATTTCTCTTATTTTTTCAGTCTGAGTTTTGTATATCTTCAGTTTTAGAATTTTAGTTTAAACAAAAAAAAAAAGTGAAAAAAAAATCTCTTTCCCTAGTAGGGCAGGGCTTTGGGGTCTAGGCCCATCATGTCTGTTTGGGAATCTCAGGACTCCCCAAATAGGGCCCCAGCTGATTGGGTGACCTGATAGTGACTAAACAGTCATCATTAAAGTATTGCAGACTCTTGCCCTTATTCAGCTTTTGCAGTCCTTGCTTTGATGAGGTTAGCTTTGGAGTGAGTGAGAACACTGTAATAGGAAGTAGGTGAGGAGGATATCTATGTCTAAGTAGACTCTACTTCATTATGAACTTGATACTGACTCACTACAGACTATTGTACATTTTTGCTTTCAGGTATATATTTTGCCCTAATTTTATGGATACATGTGAACATATGCTCTATCTTACATGATCTGGTCTATATCTAGGTTTTGGGACTTTGTTAGGAAATGAAATTCCTGGAAGGGAATTAGAGGATACTATGAAAGGAAAGGTCTCACCCAAGTGATGAGGGTGAAGGGTTGACATACCATGCCTGACATCTCTGGACACAGTCTGAAGTGAAGCATGCTGAGGTGGTACTTATTGCATTGATTAGGTTGGGATCGGAGGATTTAATATCATTTGGTATGAATTGAGAGAAGCATGCAGGAAAGTGAGCCCTACCCTAGATGTTCCAGGACTGGGGGAAATACAGACTCTACAGAGGAAATGTGAGGTTCCTGCTGTCTTCAGGTTTAAGAAGACAATAGATAGTTATTGCTATAATCACATTATTTGGCAACTGGGTTAACTTTGAAATATCCCATTGTTAGGATTTGCTGTATCATACACAACATCACCATAATTTATGTCCTTTGACATTATTTGTATATAGCTGTGCCACCTTTGCTTCTGTTTTCCCTTGACTAAGCTTTTAAGGGAGTCAACATATAAAAGACTCACCCTATGTATTAAAAACACTCAGTCTGTGATATAAAAAGTTTGAGATATTCAATCAATTTCCCCCTCTCATATTAAATAAATAGTGATTTATATGACTACAAATTGATAGGAGTGTACATAAACACCATTCCTACCATCAAAAGTCTGTGCCGCCCCACCCAGTCCCGTGAAGCTAAACATCTACTACCAACACTTTTAAGCAGATAACACTGGCCAGTGTGATGGTAATGAAAACATCTTTTACAAATGAGTATCAGATGTGTGCATATCTTGACATTTGTAATGTTCATTTTATCAACTCAGCTTTTAATGACATTTAACTACATTTTTAATGACCTTCATACTGCTCCCTTGTTGTAGGGTATAAACTATATTCCCAGAAAGTCAGCAGATGCAAGGAAAAGAAACCATGAAAATCCATGCATTAAAAATAAACACTTCTGGGAGTCTGGCAGATTAAGCACAGGTGGCACAAAGCGCAAGGACCAGCTCAAGGAATCCAGTTTGAGCCCCTGGCTACCCACCTGCAGGGGAGTCACTTTGCAAGCAGTGAAGCAGGTTTGCAGGTGTCTATCTTTTTCTCCCCCTCTCTGTCTTCCCCTCCTCTCTCCATTTCTCTCTGTCCTATCCAACATCCAACAACAACGACATCAATAATAACAACAATAAAACAAGGGCAACAAAAGGGAATAAATATATATTTTTTAAAAAATAAACACTTCTACCTTCTGTACCCCATAATGACCCTGGCTCCATACTCCCAGAGGGATAAAGAACAGGAAAGCTGTCAGAGGAAGGGTTGGGATAAAGAGTTCTGGTGGTGGAAATTGTGTGGAGTTGTACCCCTCTTATCCTATGGTTTTTGTCAGTGTTTCTTTTTTATAGATAAAAATTAAAAAATAAAAACATTCCTGGTAGAATTGTATGTTAAAAAGAGAAGTGAATTAGTATTTTGGAGTTAAAAGCAAACAGTTGATAAACTTGTATACTCAGAAAATGTAAACAGTACTAATGTACCAACAACTGCACTGTAAAATGTTAACTTCTCAAGAAAAAAAGAAATATAAAAAATGTATTTACTCTATTCTCGAGTTGCTTGTTTTTTTTTCATTTGCATGTTTTCTCAAACCCAATCTCTAATGCATTCCTATACTCTAACTTGATATTGCATGTTTCAAATAGAAATTAGTTTAACCCCACAAGGACTATCATATTTGATGGATTCTTTGTATTTTTTCTGGATATTCCCTTCCTTTTCCTACTCTAGTAAGTAATTTCTGACCACCACATCAACTATCTTGATAGCTCGTTAAACCTCACTGTTCTGCTTGCCAGACAGTAATTTTTAATTGGCTTATCAATTAAGTGAGCTGGGTATAATGTCAGATCTGACTATGCCTGAAGAAAGAAATCAATGAAATAAAAATTTAAAGAATGTAAGCTTAAGAAGTAGGCCAAAGTGATTTTTAATAAAAAGACAAATGTTTAATCACTTTATCACCGCCAAATACAAAGTGTCACCTTATACTCAGAAAATCATATCCAATGCTTGTACTAAATTCAGTTCTGTTCAGTGATGCAAGCTTTAAGTCAATTGAACTGTCTCTTTCTAAATGTATATATCATTACTCATCTGGTTGTCTTCATCACATGAAATTCTTGAGCCTGAACAGGAACTCCAGGGCCCTGAAAAACACTCTAGTTCTGCAGCTTACACAACATACTCTTGATCTTTTTGATGATCTTTGCACCTCTTGTAGTGACTGACACATACACAGCATGATGTGATATAAAACAGGATGTACTTCAATAAGTATTACTGGTTTCACTTCTCCCTTGCTTTTTCTTTGGCAGTGTGGCAGGGTATCTGTCTCTTTGTTAAGGTATTGATTCCACTGAAAAGGCTGTGAGGATTTTAAAAGCTTAATCACACTTTATTTTCCTTCTCCCCCCCTCCCCCTCTCTCTCCTCCTTCCTCTCTCCCTCCTCCTTTCCCCTCTTCCTCCTTTTCCCCCTCTCCCTCCTCTTTATTATTTCCCTCCTCCTTCCCCTCTCCCTCCTCCTTCACCTCTCTCTCCTTCTCCCCCTCTCCCTCCTCCTTCCTTTCTGAGCTAAGTCAGAAAGACAAAGATGAGTATGGGATGATCCCACTCATCAACAGAAGTTGAGAAAGAAGATCTGAAAGGGAAACTAAAAGCAGGACCTGACCAAACTGTAAGTAGGGCACTAAAGTAAAAACCCTATGGTTTTGTTAATTTATCCTTTCTTAAATATAAATAAATAAATAAATAAATAAGTAAAAGCCCTGTGGTGAGGGGTAGACATGCAGCTTCCTGGGCTGGTAGGGGGTGGGGATGGGTGGGTGGGATGGGACACAGTCTTTTGGTGGTGGGAATGGTGTTTATGTACACTCCTAGTAAAGTATAGTCATATAAATCACTAGTTAATTAATATGAGAGGGGGAAAATTAATTGTATGTCACAAAGTTTTTAAAACACAGACTGAGTCTTTTTAATATATAGGCTGTGTACTTGATATGCAGACTCTCTCAAAAGCCTAGACCAAGTAGATCAGAAGCAACCAATGACACAGCTATATACAAGATATTGGGTACTGTACAGAAAACCCTAACAAAAGAACTTTTCAAAGTTAAACAAATTACCAAATAATGTGATGATAACATTAACTATCGATTGTCTTTTTGAACCCTAAGACAGCAGGAACCTCACATCTCCACTAGAGAGCCTATATTTCCCCCAGTCCTGGAACCTTAGGATAAGGCCCACTTTCCCACATGCCTCTCCCAATCCATATCAAATAATATTGCATCTGCCTATCGCAACCTAATCAACACAACGATTGCCACCTCAACATGCTTCAGCTCAGACTGTGTCCAGAGACTTCACGTGTGGAACGACAACCCTTCAACTTCATCACTCAGGTGAGACCTTTCCTTTCATAGTATTCTCTAATTCCATCCCAGGTGGTTCACTTTCAGACAAAGTCCCAAAACCTAGATATAGACCAGGTTCTATGAGAGAGAGCATATGTTCACACGTATCCATAAAATAGTTCAAAATATATGCCTGAAAGCAGAAGTACACTAGAGTTTGTAGTGAGTACCCCCCTAACACTTACTCTCCACTATTCCAACCTTTGGGTCCATGATTGCTCAACAATTTGTTTGGCTTTGTATGTTAACTCTCTTTTCAGCCACCAGGTGCCAGATGCCATTAGGATGCCGGCCAGGCTTCCCTGGACTGAAGACCCCACCAATGTGTCCTGGAGTTCTGCTTCCCCAGAGACCCACCCTACTAGGGAAAGAGAGAGGCAGACTGGGAGTATGGATCGACCAGTCAACGCCCATGTTCAGCGGGGAAGCAATTACAGAAGCCAGACCTTCCACCTTCTGCAACCCACAATGACCCTGCTCCCAGAGGGATAGAGAATGGGAAAGCTATCAGGGGAGGGGGTGGGATATGGAGATTGGGTGGTGGGAATTGTGTGGAGTTGTACCCCTCCTACCCTATGGTTTTGTTTGTTAATTTATCCTCTCTTAAATAAAAAATAAATTAAAAAAAAACTTAAACACACTTTATTTTCCTCCTCCCCCCTCCCCCTCTCTCCTCTTTTCTCTCTCCCTCCTCCTTTCCCCTCTTCCTCCTTTTCTCCCTCTCCCTCCTCTTTCCTCTCTCCCTCCTTCTTCACCTCTCCTTCTCCCCCTCTCCCTCCTCCTTCACCTCTCTCTCCTTCTCCCCCTCTCCCTCCTCCTTCACCTCTCTCTCCTTCTCCCCCTCTCCCTCCTCCTTCCTTTCTCCCTCCTCCTTCCCCTCTCCCTTCTCCTCCTCTCAACTTTTTCAGATAAAAAAGACATATGTATAGGGGGTAAGAGGGTAGTGCAGTGGGTTAAGAACACATGCCTCAAAGTGCAAGGACCTGAACCTGAGTAAGGATCACTGTTCGAACCCTGCTCTACAGGTGTCTATTTATTTATTTGTTTGTTTGTTTATTTATTTATTCCATTTCATTGCCCTTGTTGTTCTATTGTTGTAGTCATTGTTGCCATTGATATCTTCGCTGTTGGATAAGACAGTATCTATCTTTCCCCTCTCTGTCTTCCCTTCCTCTCTCCATTTCTCTCTGTCTTATCCAACAACAATGACAGCAATGATAACAACAATAATAACAACAACAGTGATAAACAACAAAGGCAACAAAAGGGAAAAAAATAGCCTCCAGAAGCAGTGGATTCGTAGTGCAGGCACCAAGCCCCAGCGATAACTCTGGAGGTAAAATTAAAAAAAAAAGGACATATGTATATGTATGTGTACATGTATATGAAAGAAAGAGAATGGAAGAGACAGTATAATGAAGCTTTCTTCAGTGCTG
Organism: Erinaceus europaeus; assembly: GCF_950295315.1. Lineage (NCBI taxonomy): Eukaryota > Metazoa > Chordata > Mammalia > Eulipotyphla > Erinaceidae > Erinaceus > Erinaceus europaeus. The sequence goes on along the minus strand of NC_080169.1, from coordinate 68,593,610 downwards.
TGGTACTCTCACATGTGGTGTCCCCAGGGACTTGAAAGTAGGTTACAAGCATGTAAAGGATTATAAATAGATGAATGATTTCCACAGTCTGCTTTTTTATTTAAATGCATGTCATAAAAAATGCAGTATGCTTAAAACATTCTTCTCTGTTGAATTATAGATTTTTTGGACTATCATCTCTTTTTATATATACATTCTTTCTAATTTACAAATTAGGTGAAAATTTTCTAATAGAAAGTAAGTTTGATTGGATTATTAGATTGATAATGAAAACCATCTTTTACTCTTAAGTTATTGAAATGGACACTATCTACATGTACATTTTTATAAGGTAAGCATTAATATTTTTATTGGAGAAGTATGTTGACATTAATATTTTTCAAATGATTTCTGAGTGAATTGGTTTCACTAAGATACCTCTAAGAGAAAAAGTAATGAGTACAATTATGCTACTGTTAAAGTCTTAGGTTAGCCTTTTGACAATTTCTCAGAAATTGGGCCTTGAATGACTGATGTCTTAGTAACTTCTGTATGTCTATGTTTTCCAAAATGCACTAGTAAATTACCAACTGATTTCTAAACCTAGTTGTTATTAATAAGTCATTTTTGGAATGCTTGTGTTATGTGAACATCATCTGTTCTCAACTATTATATTGGCAAAGCAAAAATAATTACATCTATACACAGATAATGGAATACTACTCAAACATTAAGAATAAGGAAGTTTCCCTTTTCATCTCATTTTGAATGCGGCTTGAAGGAATCATGTTAAGTGAAATAAGCCAGAAAGAAAAGGATGAATATGGGATAATCTCACTCAAAGACAAAAGTTGAGAAATAAGAACAGAAAGGGGAAACACAGCATAGAAATTGGACTGGGTTTGGTATATTGTACCAAAGTAAAGGACTCTGGCAGTGGGAAAGGGGATTTCAGATCCTGGTTCATGACAGTGTAAGAAGACCTTGGCTGGGAAAGAGAATATTTTCAGAAAATGAAAAAATTTTACACATACACTGGCAACTGTATTTACTGTTAAGCCATTAACTACCCCAATACAAAAAAGACAAAAGAAAAAAAAAAGCTGGGATAATTGTAGGGCCATTTTGTCACTTTGCCATGGTTGTCTTCTAATTTTTTAGGTTCTTACCTTTGTGGATAATATTAAAACATTGTAAGGAATATAAAGTTTATTTTATCCAAATTATAGAAAATAAAACATTTAGATCAAGTAAGTATTGAATTATTAGAAAATATAGCACTATCTAGTAAATTTAATATATTCTTCAATAAATAATTAGATATAAACACACATTTTAATACATCTGAAACACCTGCAGAGGTTAGTCTTTTCACTTTCCAAGAGTATCCCTATATGCATACAGATTTCATCAACAATAGTACCAATATTAATTATAGTAGCTACATTTTGGAGAGGTACTAACTTTTCATTGTGAAAAACATTAAACATAAGAAAAGCTCAAGAGTAGTTCAAGTGATACCCATATACCTTCTATTGAGACTTCTATTCATACAACTGCTGACTTTTGAAGAATTTTAAAGTTCTTCATAAGTTCACTTAGTATTCAGACTATTCAGGCTAAATCATTTAGTATTCTCAATGAGGCATCCAAGAAACAGAGAGATTAAACTTCTTGTTCTTATAAATAAAGTTTGCAAATGGTTAGTCTGTATTCAAATCCAGGAACTGTCTAAAGTCCATATTTAATGTGTCCTAGAGTCCAGCTTCCCAGAGACCTGCCCCACTAAGCAAAGAGAGAGACAGGCTGGGAGTATGGATCGACCTGTCAAGCCCATGTTCAGTGGGGAAGCAATTACAGAAGCCAGACCTTCCACCTTCTGCACCCCATAATGACCCTGGGTCCATACTCTCTGAGGGATAAAGAATAGGAAAACTATCAGGGGAGGGGTTGGCGTAGGGAGTTCTGGTGGTGGGAATTGTGTGGAGTTATACCTCTCTTATCCTATGGTTTTGTCAGTGTTTCCTTTTTATAAATGAAAAAATTAAAAATGAATAAATCTAAAAAAAAAAAACCATGCAAAAATCACTCCTGTACTAAATGAAGTATGTAAACATATTATTTCTATAATATCCTATATCAAAATTATATTTAATGTAGGATATATGAATGTTTAAATATATGTTAGGGAGTGAAATATCTGAATATAATAGTATCTAGAAAGTGCTCTCATGCTCATTCTCTAAAAGTTCTGGTTACTGGTTAAATAAATGGCAGAACAATGTCCTTGGCAGTATAGTCAGGAAAAATAATGAAAGAATTATGCAAGATCTACAAAGGCTTTGGACTTGCTTCTATATCTTTGAGAAATAAGTGTCTCTTTTTCTGGGGTGACTGAAATTTTTTTTCATAAAGTTTTCTATATCTTATTCACTTTTTTTTTCTATAACACTATGAACTTGAAAAACTGACCTATGAGAAAATTGAAATTCGTAATTTCACTCATTTCAGTCTCATTTGTGATTATCAGTTCCTAGACTACTAAGTACATACCAGCAGAATCTTGTCATAACAGAAAAATCTTGGGTGCAGTTTTAGAAAATTAAGTACTAAGGGGCTGGGCAGTGGTATACCAGCTTAAGAGCACATAGTGCGAAGTACAAGGACAGGCACAAGGATCCTGGTTCAAGGCCCTGGCTCCTCACCTTCAGAGGGGTTGCTTCACAAGCGCTGAAGCAGGTCTGCAGGTGTCTGTCTTTCTCTCTCCCTCTCCTTCTTCCCCTCCCCTCTTAATTTCTCTCTGTCCGATCCAAAAAAACTAATATATATCCTCAGGAGCAGTGGATTCATAGTGCAGGCACCAAGCCTTAGCAATAGTCATGTGGGCAAGAGACAGAGAGCTAGGGAGAGAAAATTAAGTTCCAGTCTACTTTACATTGAATTAACTCAGTTTAAATTGCTTTTTCTTGACATGAAGGTACTTAGAGTACTTTAAGACCAATTTCAATTATAATATCCTGACACACCTTTTTGTGAGTCTGATTTCATTCTATTTAAAAAATATATACAGTTTCATTTATTTTTTAAAAATATTTATTTATTTCCTTTTGTTGTCCTTGTTTTATTTTTGTAGTTATTATTGTTGTTGTTACTGATGTTGTCGTTGTTGGATAGGACAGAGAGAAATGGAGAAAGGAGGGGAGGACAGAGGGGGGAGAGAAAGACAGACACCTACAGACCTGCTTTACAGCTTGTGAAGCAACTCCCCAGCTGGTGGGGATCCAGGGACTAGAACCAGGATCCTTAAGCTGGACCTTGTGCTTTGTGCCACATGCGCTTAACCAGCTGCGCTATCGCCCGACTCCCAGTCTCTTTTAATTTTTATAATGAAAAGGTGAAATATATGCATGGGTAAAAAGGAAATATATAGTGACTCTCATTACCATCTTCCAACCTTGATAACTATCAATACATTTTCAAAACTGTTTCATCTATACCTCTCACTCTTCAATTGGTGCCAGTTACTTTTATTTTATTTTCACTACTGATTAATATCAATTTACAAGATTATAAAATCACAGAGGTATAGTTTTACAATCTACCCACTTGTAATATTAGCTATTTGAAGTTTCAGAATAATCCTAATTTCCTTATATCTGGAATGGTATCACTGAAAGAACATTATTTTGCCTCTGTGGTGTTCAAAACACATGCATATCTACTGATGAATCTCATTTTATCATTTTCACAGTAATGTAAAAGGATTATTTCCCATTGAACCGGTGATATTGCTGAGGCACTGTGACATCTGTAGTTATAGTGCCATCTGGGCAGAAAGGCTAGAGTAAAACCCATGCCTCTGACTTCCAGCCCTCACCATCCCAGCAGGTGGAGATAACTGTACAGTTTTAATTTTTTCTGAAAAGTTCTATATATTTGCAGTAGTTATATTGACAGTAGTAAAAATAAAAGTGACTAGTTTGATATTATTTGAAAGTTTCCATCAGTGCCCTTCACCCCAAAGCAATACTCATTATTTTTTGTTGCAGAACATAAACTGCCAAAGGTACATATATTTATTAGTTTCTTTTTTCTTTTTTTTTAAATATTTATTTCCCCTTTTGTTGCCCTTGTTTTTTTATTGTTGTGGTTATTATTGTTGTTGTTAGATAGGACAGAGAGAAATGGAGAGAGGAGGGGAAGACAGAGGGGGAGAGAAAGATAGACACCTGCAGACCTGCCTCACTGCCTGTGAAGCGACTCCCCTACAGGTGGGGAGCCGGGGACTCGAACAAGGATCCTAACACTGGTCCTTAACGCTTTGCGCCACGTGCGCTTAACCGGCTGCACTACCACCCGACTCCCTTTATTTATTAGTTTCTTAAGAGAGTTCAGTCTAAAAGACAATGCAGTTAAAGAGCTCCCAGAGGTGACATATCCTAAGCAGGAATTGATTGTTTGCCAGAAAGAGATGCAGGCGACAGGTATAAATGAACATGTCTAAACATACTTGGAAAAGAGGTTTAGGAAAGAGTCCTAGGGCGGTGAACAAGGATGACAGCTTGAGTGAGTTGTCAACTGTGACAGGAAACAGGATGAAACTAAAAGCAAAACACCAAAAATAGACTTTGCTTACTTCACCATTTTGCCTTAAGCCAATTCAGTTTATTCCCTTAGCAAAGCATTTCCTTTTCCCAACGTATGAGGGTTTTAAATGAATCAAAGAAACACAAAAAAATGGTAACTTTTAAGGTCATACACAATAAAGTTCTCTAACTATACTTACAGAGTGCTTCTATTGTCCTCAACTTCACTCTTTTATTGAGTAGCATTTTCTAAGTCACACTCATACTGATCCAAAGGTTATATAAGAAATAAGTAAGCTGTAATCTTTAGTAATAAAAATTGGGGGATGCTGTCTAACATTTTTAATCCTGAGAGATTAATGATGTAAAAGTAACTGGATATCACAAATTCTGAGAAATTTGTGTTTCTCAATTCTACTTGCCCATAAAATCTCTTTTTAAATAATTAGTATACTTTGGGAAAATGGTGCTATAACATATTATCTGCATTATAAAAATAAATACTGTAAATTTTATGTTTATGATTAGTGGAATTTGATTGCTCAAATTAATTAGTGTATTCTATTAATTTTGGGGGGTACATTTATTTATCTATTTATTTTGGATAGAGACAGAGAGAAATTGAGAGGAAATGGGGAGATAGAGGACTGCAGCACTGTTTTATCCCTCATCAAGCTTCCACGCTCAAGGTGGGGACCTGGGAATTGAACCTGTCCCTGAACATGGTAACATGCACTCTGCTCAGGTGGGCCACTGTCTGGTCTTTGTACATTACCATTTTTACCTTTCAGTGGGGAAGATGATTAAAAATTTTGCCCCTTTCTTTCTTTTTTCTTTTTCTTTTTTTGCTATAAAGACATTTTGTTCTATTTAGGCTGGAGAGAGTTAATAGTAAGGAATAGTTAAAATATTATACTGCTTTTAAGATGCAATGGAAAGGTCACTGGGTTAGGAGTAAGAAGATAAGACTTTTAATCTTAGATTCCTCACTAAGTTCCTGCATACACTTAGTTATGTACATCTAATCAGTACTTCTATTTTGGCACTATTATTTTTATAGTTTTAATTAAAAGTAGTTATGTAATCTGAGTAGTATTATAAATTACTAACTTTTATGTCACTTAGGACCCATTTACTGCAGTACTTTATTTGAAACATTTAACTTAAATAATAAATAAAATTCATGAGGAAATTAGAAATGAACAAGGGAAAAATAAAAGGACTAACTGAAAAGAGACAACCTCAATTTTCTTATAGAAATTTGTACTCATATGTGGGATATGGTATTCATATTTTCCTTTCTGCTGTAACTGTATTTTCTTTTAAAAAACTGATACTGCTTATTTGCATGATCTCATGATTACATCCAAATTCCTGTCTTAAGCTTTCATGCTCATTACTGGTGGTGTGCAGGGTTGCTCTGAATACTAGTCAAAGTTCAGAATCACAAATGCAATCATCAGGTATTAGGGTTTTTAGCTCATCTTTTAGCTCTTTAATTAGTTTGTGTTTTCTTTTTTTAAAATTGTTTTCCTTTTTTAAAAATAATATTTATTTATTTATTTTTTCCCTTTTTGTTGTCCTTGTTGTTTTATTGTTGTAGTTATTGTTGTCTGTCTTTGTTGTTGGATAGGACAGAGAGAAATGGAGGAGCGGAAGACAGAGAGGAGGAGAGAAAGATAGACACCTGCAGACCTGCTTCACCACTTGTGAAGCAACTCCCTTGCAGGTGGGGAGCCCAGGGCTTGAACTGAGACCCTTACATTGGTCCTTTGTGCTTTGCACCACTTGCGCTTAACTCGCTGCGCTACCGCCCAACTCCCTGTGTTTTCTTTCAGAATCTCATTTGTTGTTTTCTCATTTCTGATAATATTTCCATCAAAAGCTTTCTTCACTCCTGTAATTATGCATTGAATAATGGTTGGGTGTTTTCATCATTCTTATTTGCATCTGGCTTGTTGGGATATATATATATATATATATATATATATATACATACATATACATATACATATACATATACATATACATATACATATACATATATGGGATAAGAAATATATATATTTCTTTCCTGAGCTTCTGTCCTGGTTCATTGCTTCAGTAGTTCTTTTTTGATTGACCATTCTATTTGGTGTCTTGAAATTTGTGTTACAGGCGTTCTGTTCAGGTATGGTGTGAGGTGGCCTCTACCTGATGGTTCTTGATCACCTGAAGCCAGTCACCTGGTGTTATGTTTCAGGAGTGAGTAGAGCTATTCTAATTGTGACACAACTGCCTTTGGAAGATGACAGGTAGAGTCTCTTGTGTTCAAACTGAAGAGAGAAATGGATTACTAGAACAGCAAGATGGCACCTGCTGGTACTGAACACAGCTTAAAGAGTCTCTCCTTCACTTCTTTTCAATCCACTAATCACTTTTGCTTCTTCAACTCTAACTTTTAACCACTCTCACTTTCTCTACTGTTAAAAAATTCCATGTAATTCAAGATCTGTATTGACTTCACTAAAGCAATAAATGAACAGTAAGAAAGGAAGAAAAGGGGGCCATGCAGTGGCATACCTAGCTAAGCACACACATTATTGTGCACAAGGACCTAGGTTAAAACCCTGGTTCCCTGTAGGGGGAAAGCTTCGTGAGTGGCAAAACAGGGCTGAAGGTATCTCTCTCTTTCTCTCTCTCTCTCTCTCTCTCTCCCTCCCTCCCTCCCTCCCTCCCTCTCTCCATGCCTCCCTCCTTCCCACTCTCTCTCTATTTCCCCCTCTCCTCTCAATTTTTCTCTCTCCCTACGCAATAAATTAATTTTAAAAAGAAATAAAGAAAAGAAAACCTCCTTTCACTTTATTTTTACCTCAGTAGTTTCAGAAACCAGTAAGCAAAGAAAACTCTTAACAACTAGTCATTCAGTTTGTGGGGAAAAAATATGTAGAACATTCTGTGGGACCATGAGTATGTATTTTGACCTGTTTAGTTCTAACATTTAAAAGAGGATAAAAGAACAAACAGACCAACTTACAAAACCAATAGGCACTTAAAAATATTCAAATATTCAAAATGTCAGAGAAGAAATAAATCACCCATTCTAAAATTCTTCCTGATGGCTGCAGTTTTATTATTCAAAACAAAAGTAGAGACTATCAAAAAAATGAAATTTAGCAAAAATATTCTAAAAGTTTTTCATCTTGAAAATATATAAATATCTTATCAAACTCAGCAACAATCTCATCTAAAAGTAGGGAATGGATATGTATAGAATACTCCCCAAAGAGATCCAAAATGCCAGCAGACATAAGAAAAAATGTCCCAAGTCTGATGACAGAGGACCTGGTGGGGGTCATATTGTTATATGGAAAACTGGGGAATGTTATGCATGTACAAACTATTGTATTTACTGTTGACTATAAAACATTAATCCCCAATAAAAAAAATTTTTAAAGTTAAAAAAATATTCAAGCTGCCAATAATATAATATGCACATATATAAAAAATCTTCTAAGTATACAACCAGTATTTTTTTAGAAAGAAGAAACTGCATTTATTCATTTATTTGATAGAACAGAGAGATATCAATAGGGAACAAAGAAATAGAGAAGAATATCAACAGTGGAAGCATTGCTTCACCACTTGTACAGCTTCCCGTCCTCCAAGGGGGAAGTGAGAGTTTGAACCTGAGTCCTTGTGCACTGTAACATGACATTGAACTGAGTGTGCCACTGCCTAGGCCCCTACAACCAGTATTTTAATAATTAACTTTCATCTTAATAAGTAAAAACATTCAAAGCAATCAGATATAGAAGTTTTGAAACACAATCATATATACATCTGTAAAATCAAGCAACTTGAGAAAGAAAACAAAGTTATGACCAGAGAATCCTTTTATGTATAAATGTATTATTATTACTTAAATACTGAGAATTCATCTATCATCTCTTGCCTGATACCCTAAAATCCATAGGTTCAATTCTGGGTGGCACTATCTATCATATGCCAGAACTGAGCAATGTTCTCTCTCTCCCTTAGAAATAAATCTTAAAAAAAAAAAATACTGACCTGGAGTAATGAAATCATGCATGCCAAAATCCCCAAGAATACCAAGAAAAGAGTTAACTATATATATATATATATATATTTTTCCCCCATATTTGGGAGTTACTCCCTGCCCTGATTGAGCTTTCTGGTTCTATTTCCAACTCTGACATCATCTTCCCATTTTCCCAGACAATACTTTCAGCATACCTGCATGTCAGCTGTCGGGCCCAGGCAAAAATTAGTAAAATCATGGGCCCCTTGTAATATACTTAAAATAGAATTCCTAGCTTCTTCTAGCATGAGTACCCCAAATTTCAGCTGCTATACTCTTTTATCTTTAGATTCTTCATTATTAAACAATTTGTTCTGCTTTATATCTTAATGATTTTCAGCCACCAATTTACAGATGTACCATGAAGCTAACCTGACTTGCCTGGGCAGAATATTTCACCAGTGTGTTCTGGAACCTCACCTCCTCAGAGTCCTAACACACTAGGGAAAGACTAGGGGTATGAAGCAACCATCCAATGCACATGTTCAGCAGAGAAGCAATTGCAGAAGCCAGACCTTCCATGTTTTTCACCCCATAGAGATCTCTGGTCCATAATCCCAGAGGGACAAAGAATAGGGAACTTTCTAATGGAGGGGAAAGGATACAGAACTCTGGTGGTGGGAATTGTATGGAATTGTGCCCCTCTTATCCCACAATCTTGTTGATCATGATTAATTCACTAATAAATTAAACAATTTTATATTTCCCTCATATCTATAAAGAACTGAATTAGCAGGTTGGGCAGTGGTACAACTGGTTAAATGCATTTTACTATGCAAAGACCAAGCTTCAAGTCCCTATTCTTCACCTGCTGAGGGGATATTTCAAGAGCAGTGTAGCAGTGCTTCAGATATCTCTTTTTATTCCCCTCTCTACCTTTCTCCACTCTCAGTTTCTTGTTCCTCTATCAAGGAGGGGTATGGGGAGGAGGAGGAGGAGGGGAAAGAAAGAAAGGAAGGACTGAAGAAAGAAAGAAAGAAAGAAAGAAAGAAAGAAAGAAAGAAAGAAAGAAGGAAGGAAGGAAGGAAGGAAGGAAGGAAGGAAGGAAAGAAAGAAAGAAAGAAAGAAAGAAAGAAAGAAAGAAAGAAAGAAAGAAAGAAAGAAAGAAAGAAATCAGAGAAAGAAAGAAATGAGGGAAGAATAAAAACTAAGGAATATCAGTAGCTACCAGGAGCAGTGAATTCAAAGACTGTGCAGGCACTAAGCCTCGTCAATAACTCTGGAGGCAATAAAAAATAAAAAAAACAAAACTGAATTAGCACACTATCATCAAATTCACTTCTAATTATCACCATCCACCTTTTACTACACTACTACTACTTTATATATCTTTTATTTATTTATTTATTTATTGGGGGATTAATGTTTTATAGTTGACAGTAAATACAATAGCTTGTACATGCATAACATTTCTCAGTTTTCCACACAGTAATATAACCCCTACTAGGTCCTCTGCCATCCTTTTCCTGGACCTGAACTCTCCTCCTACCCACCCCAGAGTCTTTTGCTTAGAAATTGTTATAAATATCAAGTATATATTAACTAATTTGATATATTCATACGTTACAGTATTAGGACTCATCATTTCATTGGAAACACTATGAAGTTCTTTTTTGCAGATTGCTTTTGAGATATATATATATATATATATATATATATAATCATATATATATGAAAGAGAGAGAGAGAGAGAGAGAGAGAGAGAGAGAGAGAGAGAGAGAGATCACACAATGCAGAGAGAAGAAGAAAGAGAAAATTGAACCAGAGTATCACTGCTAGGAATCAAGTCAGGAACCTCATGCATGAGAGTCTAATGCTCTCATTTGAGCTATCTCTCAGCCACTATCTGAAAAGTTCTTTACTACATGTCTTACATTTCTTTATCTACACTTCTCATCTTCCTTTATCAAGAATTTTGTTAATGTATACTTGGTATTTATAACAGTTTATGCTTCACCAAAATTTAGTATTTATTAAGCTTGGAAAAAATGATTCCAGTTTTCTAAGCATATTTGGTTAATGTTTTCTCACATTTAAATACTCATTTCATTTAAAAGACCATAAACAAAAGGAAATTAAGGTAGGTTTTTCTTACAGGAAACAAATGGTAAAAGGAATAAAAGTAATTTAATTATTTAATGGAGCAGCAACTAGTCCTGCCAAGAGTTCACTTAAATGATTGTATTAGTTTCTGAAAACATTATATTTGGCATTTAGCTTTCCATGTACTTCACAGACTTTAGACTTCTAAAATAGACAATTAAATCACTTTCAGTTAATTCCAATACTTGTTACAAAGTGGTCCCTATATTCTTGATTGATCACATTTTATATCTTGTTAGTATCTTTCTTCACTGTATACTTTAAATTTGGTTATAAAATGCAAAGCCATGTGTTTACCTTTAAAGATGCCCTAGGGTAAAATAATTACAAATGAATGAGACTCAAACTAAAGCCATTAGTGATCACTTTTAGAATGTTTTATATTTGAGTGCCTCACATTTGCAAAGCTTGCTTCAAGATACCCTTACATTTTTCCCTTGTGCTCAGTACATGAAAACCTTAGTGCCACCCTCTGCATAAGATATCTGAAGACTAGAAATCTTGGAATTTTTAAGTGTGGCAATTAAGTCTAATTTATTTGACTACTAAGTGAATATATTTTAGTACCTTGCTGTCCTATACAAACTAATCAGATTAACAGAGATCTGATGTTAACAAATACTACACACATTGCATTTTTAGCTTATTTATCTTTAGAGTACTCACAAGCATTTCAAAAAATAAACAACAAAAAAGGAACTTACAGGGCCCTCCTACTGTTTCCCCATGGCCACAACCTCCCCTACCACCACCAGACACACCCTACCCTCAATGTGCTTTTGTATTCATCTCTCCTCCTTAACTTTCCAATACTAATTAACTAAGAAGTTCTGTCTGAGGCCGAGTGGTGGCACACCTGGTCAAGCACACATGTTACAATGCACAAAGATCCAGGTTCAAGCCCCCAGGCCCCACTTGCAGGGGGAAAGTTTTTCGAGTGGTGAAGCAGTGTTGCAGGTGTCTCTCTGACTCTCTCCTTCTCTCTTGATTTCTGGCAGTCACTATCAAATAAAAATAATAATAATAAAAAGAGTTCTATACTGCTCCTCTTGATAGAATTTAAACCCCACAACTAATGCAGCATATTAATAGCACCTGTTTTAAATCCAAAGTTGTGGGTTTGTTTGTTTTCTTTCCTATCCTCTATATTGTAGTGGTGTGGTATGTAGTGAGAGCAAGGAGGTGGGTACTCATTTTTCATAAATACGGCTCATCAGATACACCAGGGGTTGACTAACTCATCGATATGCTAACTCAGTGCATATCAGGCAACATTATATATGAGGAAGAAAAAAAACATAGAAAATAAATAACACTATTTCATTTCAAACGGAGGTTATAGGGCTGGTGAATAATTCATCTGGTTTAAGTACACCTGGTTTACCATGCTCCTGATTCAAGTTTGGGCCCCACTCCCAGTATGTTGGAGATATTATAGAGGAAATGCCCAGGGAATATATTTTAACATGCCTGGTTTGTGCCTATTACAGACCTGTACTACCCATGCCCTGATTACTCTGCATGACAGGAAAGGTCTGTAACTCCTCAAATGCATTAAGCCATCACCTATTTGACACCTGATGTGAATGAGAGGGTATGTAACTTTTTAATCATTGCAGCCATCAATCTGTTGAGATTCCTTTAAGAATGTTAGTTAGGAGAGACCTTGACATAAAGTATGCTTATTAGAAAATATTTGATGGCTTTGTTATTCCTTAACAGTGGCATAGCCTTTTGTATGCTTTACTGTTCTGATTATTCTAATACACTGTCCTGCTTGTTTGCTGATATAAACTGTTTTGGAATTTCTTTGATATATTTTGTAATTACCTAATAAATGCCAGCAGACTCATGATCAGCACTGCACTACTTAGGATCCTTCTTCAGGAAAGGAAGTTGTAAGCCACACCCAAGACTCAAAAAACCAGATGAGACTGAGTAGTCTTTTGTTCCTGCATCAGAGACTTCGACTCATAATTGGACCAGGGAGCTTCCATGCTTCAGTGCTGTGGTTTACCCCCACCCCAACACACACACACACACACACACACACACACACACACACACACACACACACACACACACACACACCACTCATCTCCTGAATTGTCCCTGTCTATGTATTTCACCCCCTACCCACACCCAATCTGGTAATAACAGCCCAGAGCAGTGAAGCCCAAGCAGTTACACCCAGAAGCCTCAGTACTGCTCCAATGGTAACTGCCTTAGAATGAAGGATGGGGATTTTAGGAAACCAGCTGGTTGGCAAATCAATAAGAATAAAAAAAGGAAATTGGACAGGGGAGATAGCTTAATTGTTATAAAAAATACTTCCATGCCTAAAACTTCAAAGTCCTAGGTTTAATCCTCACTACCAACACCCTTATCATAAGCCAGAGTTATCAGTGCTCTAGTTAAAATAATTTTATAAGGTAGGGGGGAGTTGACATAAGATCTGAAGTTTGGGTGGCATAAATAAGAAATATCAAAATTTATTATAAAATAAGTATAGAACATATTTATTTTGTATTTTTGTATTTTTATAGTAAATACAAAACAATGTGAGTTACAAATAAATTAAATGGAAGTTTTGGTGGGTAGAATTAGTTTAAGTAAGTTCAGTACTGACTAAAACAACTTCTACCATAGTGCCTAAAAAGGTCCCTTCACAATATTAAATTATTTGAATTTTTAGCAAGCTGAAATATATGTGTATTAATAAGCATCCTTCCATTTTAAGTGGTTGAAATGTTTTGGTCATGAGACGGAGTTTTTAAATAAGGCTGTGGAAACAGCACAGTGGTTATACAAAAGACTTATGCCCAAGGCTCTGAAGACCCAGGTTCAATCTTCAGCACCACCATAAACCAGAGCAAAGCAGTGCTGTAGTCTTTCTCTCTATAACTCTCTGCACCTCTCCCTTTTTGAACTAAAACAAATAAAGACATTTTTTAAATAACCTTTAAATAGTACAATTAAAAATGGAATTAAAAGTCATTCATGCATATGTGACTTATTTCCTTATAGGCACTGCTTTCCTTCTAAGAATTCTAAGACTCAGCTGAGAAATAGGGTTTTCAAGAAGATTTTTAAATTCATTTTTGCTTTTTTTTTCATCAAAGCATTTATTGATTTGATTACTAATTGGTACAAGTGCAGTTTGGACACATGGGTACAATTTCTCACATGTATATACAAACATAATACCACATATATATATTCCACAACTACATACTTAGGTACAAGCATACATAAGATAATCATACATTTATATATGTATATATGTGTGTGTGTGTCTATGTGTAAATCTTAAAATACATATACTTAGTAGATCTTCTTGGAAGCTTAACAAGATCATGAAGCTAAGTGTAAAACATGAATTACAAACAATATCATCTAAGATCCAGATGGTGGTACAACCATCCAGAAGAGCATACATAATTACTACATAATTACTACATAATTACAACATAATTACTACATAATTACAATGTGAGAAAACTTGTCTTCAAGTCCCAGTCTCCACCTGGCAGGGAGGAAGCTTCATAAGCAGTGGAGCATTGATGTCTCTCCTCTCTGTCTCCCTTACCCCCGTCCCTTTCATTCACCCTTAATTTAAAAATAGTAATAAAGTGGCTTTCAGAAGCAGTGGAGTAATCTTGCAGACCCTAAGCCACAAAAATAACCCTAGTAGCATAAATGAATAAAATAACAAACAATGTCAGTAACTCCTGAAAACATAGTGCTGCTTTAGCATCCACAGAAAAATTCTGAGTGAACTACGAAGATGCTAACAATTTGGAGAACTACATCATCCAAAGAAGTGGAGTTAATAGTTCATTCAAGAAAGGAGGAAATAGAAAAGCATAGATTATCAGCAGTATGGTAATGCTAGTTTTTCATACCTAAGCCTTTGAGGTCCCAGGTTCAGTTCCTGGCATCACCATGGGTCAAAGTTAAGCAGTTCTCCAGTAAAAAATAATCATTGGTCATTGTTGTCATCATTGTATTAGTAGTAAGAAGATGATAATCTCAATCAAATATGAGCCCCATCTCCAGCAGTATTTTTAAGTGATTTCCTTACTAGATATTAGTTCTGGAAACTCGAAACAGATTCAATAAATTATTTTAATAGTTTGCCGGACAAAAAAAGTGATACTGTCTTTAATTCAAATGATCAATCTATTCATAAAATTAAAGATAATTGTCAAATGAACTATTAAACATCTGAATTTTAAACAAACAATTTACATAACTTCCTGTAGTCTATATGTGTATGGGCTTAGCCTAGTACTTTTATGTGAGAAAATAACTTGTATGGACTACCCTTTATAAGAAATATAAGAAATAAGGATTGCTAATGAGTATAGTACCATCTGTGTATGTGTAAAGTTGCATTTTCTCAAGCACCTGTTACCTGACAAGTTCCATGCTACATTATCTCACTGAATACTCACATTACCTCTATGGGACAATGGAAAGATGGAAAAATGTAAAAAGATGTAAAGGATTGTGGTGGGTAGCACATCGTTGTACATTTGTGTTGTCATGGCCACTTGACATCAAGCACAATTTGAGACAGCAACTAAACAGCTCCACATTTTTTTGTTGTTGATTGTGTGTGTGTGTGTGTGTGTGTGTGTGTGTGTGCCTGTGTGTATGTGTGTGTGTTTCTTGAGTGAAATTTGAAATGCTTACAATAAATAGTTGTGGCGGTGGAAGTCATACTGATAGTACTATAGTAAATAACTATGAGGAAATGCTAATACTACAGATCTCTGAAACAAACTTTCTAATTTCTTCAATCCTAAACTTCACTATTTCTTTTATGGATTGCAGTAGATCCAGAAATGAGGAAGCAAGTGCTAAAGAAATAGTGTAAAAATACAACTATCATGCAAGACTAAATAAAGTATTTAACATTATTTAATATGAAGTAATTTTATTAAATATATCATGTTTCTGAAATGAAATTCCTATTCTAAATGAAAGGGAGATAACAATTCCCTGAGACCACTTCTGAAATTCATGCCTACAGGATATTAAGCACATTTTCTTCTTAAATAATAGCCTCCTAATCTGTGAGCACAGATATATAAATAATTCAACTTAACTAGTGAACACATATGCACATAAGACACAATATAAAAGTAATCAAAACAACCTCTCATTACATTAAGCAATTCTGTACACCCTAAAGTTAAAGGGATATATGTGAAATATATTTTAGAAAAACCCAAAGACAATAAGACACATCTGAACAAATTACATTCTATTTCACCAGCTAAAATAAATTCAAATACCAACTTCTTTGAGCTAACCTTGCTTCTCCAGGCATCGCCATTTTGTTATATGAAATAAATTATGAAATTTGCCTCCGATCTTATGATATTCTTCATTAGTTTCTCACAGTATCTTTGCTAAATACATTCTGGCTGCAAAGCAAAATAAAGCTACTGTATGTACAGATATATGATGCCCTCTTTTCAAGTCCCACACAAGTTATGTAAACAGTAGTGTTTTCTAAGATTGGAACATGCCTATAGGGATCAGGCTTGAAGTAAACTAAAGTCAAATTCATTAGTAATCTCATGCTAGGAAAATTAAATTGATGAATAGCTCAAATTAGACAATAACAGCTTTTATGAATATTTCTTAGATGAGAAACTATTTTAGAAAATTTGTATTGAACTTCATGCTTATGTTATCATGGTATATATTACCAAAATAATTAATTTAGAAAATCATGGATAATATTAATCAAATTAAAATATAAGGGTAAATGTAACAACAATTTGGGCTGAGAAAATTTCATTCACTGTGCCATGTTGACAGTAGAAAACACACTTTCCACAGTATTAACAATGAAAACAAAAACCAATAAATGATGTATGATTTTTTTTAATCTTTAAAATAGGGACAGGTGTAGTAAATATCTAGATTTCTTTTCAAGCCTAGTTTTCAAGTGGTTTGTCTGATGACATGGGCAATAAATAGGGTATCAGAAGAGCATGGCTCAGTATTCTCAGAGAAGTCTTAATGAAAAGACTCTAGTTTGAATTGGTTTCTGAATCACTGGTAATGTTTATATAAGCAAACAATGGAAACTTGAAAAACCAATAAGTTATTAGGAATGTACTTGGCATGAAAGAAGCCAAAAGTTGGTACCAAAAAGTAATGGTTAGGCAGGCATAAAAATGTTATGTAAGGCTTTAATTCAAGGCTTACAATATGGGCTCTGATTTTATTCTTCTCTAGGAACAGTGATGATCCATTGAACATTTTATGTGCAGTTTTATAAACAGACATTTTGTAAGGTCTAAAATGTGGTATCAATTTTCAAATGGATCTGAACAGACAAAACATAGGCATCAAATGGTGACCAGGATAACTTCAAAGGACAAGAAAGTCCATTAATAGTATGTAAGAAAAGGGATGCCAATAATTTCATATATTTTTCCAAAGTCCAAAATTAGAAAAATATCTATGCTAAAGTGCTGTTAATGAGAGTAAGAACAGTTATTTTCTTTTAAATAGACGACACACTACTTATAAGAGTGTAATAAGACCCTATGAATGAACCAAAAATACCAAAAAATATACAGTCTTATTTCAAACACAGTTCAAAGAAGGATATTCCTATGTGATAAAATAAATCCACTGTAAATTACACAGTCTTTTATAACCTCTTATTGAACAATAAAGTACATAATAGCATGGAGGAAATTTTGTCTTTATAAGATGACCAGGAGTTCAGTGAATGAATTCTTTAGTGATCTAAGTAATATTTTGATAACCCAAGTTTAAATCTTAGTGTAAATTCAGAATTTAATAATATTAAATTAATAAGACATTTGCAATGTCAGATTATGTTAAAAATGAAACAATGCTATATTAATGTACTTATAAACTCTGAAAAAGTGAAAATAAGGAAGGTATCATTGAATCACACATAGGAAAGACATGATAGAGTATATTACAGTATATTTTATTACGGCATCTAGGATAGCCTCTTCTTTAAATGCAGTAGTTTATTTTTAATTACTTTGACAGATGGTTATAGAGATTCTGTGATTAGGTCTATTTTATTTTTATCCCCCAAATTTCCCTCAACATCTATGTAACGGTCATTTATATGAAGAAAAGCTGGGGCCTGGTGGTGGCACACCTGGTTAAGCGCACATATTACAGTGCACAAAGACCCAGGTCCAAGTCCCTGGTCCCCACCTGCAAGGGGAAGATTTCATGAATGGTGAAGCAGGGCTGAAGGTGTCTCTCTGTCTCTTTCCCTCTCTATCTCCCCCTCCCTTCTCAACTTCTCTTTATCTCTATCCAATAATAAACATTTTTAAAAGAAAAAGATAAAACAAGATTGTTCTTCAAAAATGTCTTTGGTAAAAATTTTATTTTTAGAGTAAACACCCCAGTACCATTATTTATTATAATACAGAATGTACATATATATTATCTCATTTAATCTCTGTGAAAAAAATGAAGGACTTTGATTTTTTTCATTTCAATTTTTTTATTATCTTTATTTATTTATTTGATAGAGATGGCCAGAAATCTAGAGGGAATGGGAGGCGGGGAGAGGAGAAAGAAGAGAGAGGTGTGCACCTGCAGCACTGCTTTACCACTTACAAAGTCTTCACCCTGCAGGTGGGGACCTGGGGCTCGAACCTAGGAACCTAGGTCCTTGCACATTATAACATGTAAACTCAACCAGGTGTGCCACCACCTGGCCCCCCAGGAACTGACATTTCTCAAATGTTCTGTATGCTAGATGACTTGATAGCTGCTTATATGCCTCACTTCAGTGAATCCTTACTATGACATAGATGTAATTGTCCCTATTTAATAGATGAGGAGAATGGGACCCCACACCGCAGTTTCATAGAAGCGTAGTCTGTTTAATTATGTTTCCTACACTCTGACAGAAGTCAGAAGGAGGGGTGTAGAGTACATTTTATCAACAGTTCCATCATAAGAAAGTTTGCTTATCTTGGCAAACCATCACTGTCTTAAAAATATTTTGTTCTTTTTGAAATTTTTATTATTTATTTTTATATTACAGAATTACATGTTGACAGGGGTTTGAATTCACATCATTCCCACAACCAGAGTTCTGAATCTTCACTCTCCTCACCCCAATCCACTACAGTTCGCCTAAGGTTGTAGACATGGACCAACTATCATGTCTACATCTGCTCACATTTATACATAGTTGCCTCCTATTTTTCTGATTCAATCCTCTCTTCCCCTCCAAGCCACTCATGACATCATAACTACCTCCATACGTGTCCCTCTTTCTTTCCCTCTCTCCCTCCCAGTGCCCATGGAGCTGGAGTTCAAAGTCCTCTTATCTTCATCCTATCATTTCTCCCCTGCTGTGGGACTGAATCAAGATTTTTTGGGGGGATCAGAAGGTAGGAATTCTGGCTTCTGTTACTGCTTCTCCACTGAGCATGAGTGTTGACAAGTATCCATACCCCCAGCCTGTTTCTATCTCTCCCTAGTGGGCCAGAGCTCTGTAGATGCAAGAGTCCAGGACACAATGGTAAGGACTCTAATTTTGCTTAGGCTATTTTAAAACAGATTTAAAAAAAACTTTAGAGTCATTTTTTCTTTTACTACTGAGTGATTAATAATTTACAGAACATTTGTTGCCATCTGGGTAAATTTTCTCATTTCACCATGATAGCTGTCTGCAAAATACTTTCACCCCAGGCTAGATCATTTTCCATCATCATGCACCAGAAACCTAAACCCCATCTCTCAACTCCAAACACTTCTCCTCTCCCTCCCCAGAATCCTTTGCAATCCTTTGCAATACATCAAACCCAGTCCAAATCTTATTTTATATACCTTTTTTTTTTTCTGTTCTTGTTTCTTATGTTCTGCTTTCAACTGACATCATCCTATATTCACCCTTTCCTTTCTGGCTTAACTCACTTAACATGAGTAACACCCTTTCCTTTCTGGTTTAACTCACTTAACATGAGTAACACCCTTTCCTTTCTGGCTTAACTCACTTAACATGAGTAACACCCTTTCCTTTCTGGCTTAACTCACTTAACATGAGTAACACCCTTTCCTTTCTGGCTTAACTCACTTAACATGAGTCCTTCAAACTTCATCCAAGATGAGGTGAAGAATAGTTAACCAATAGTCTATATGTACCATAACTTTCTTAGCCACTTACCTTTTGTAGGACAACTTCGTTGTTTCCAAGTTTTGGCTATTAAAAACTGCACTGCTGGGGGCCAGGCGGTAGCAAGCACACATGAGGCAAAGGGCAAGGCTGGCATAAGGATCCCGGTTTGAGCCCCACCACCCCCACCTGCAGAGGCGGGGGTCACTTCACAAGTGGTGAAGCAGGTTTGCAGGTGTCTATCTTTCTCTCTCCCTCTCTGTCTTCCCATCCTCTCTCGATTTCTCTCTGTCCTATCCAACAACAATGATAGCAATAACAAAAATAATAACAACAATGATAAACAACAAAAGCAATAAAAAGGGGAGAAAAAAAACCCTCCAGGAGCAGTGGAATCGTAGTGCAGGCACTAAGCCCCAGCAATAACCCTAGAGGAAAAAAAATTTCACTGCTATGAACACAGGTATACATAGATCTCTATTAAAGTACTAGTACAAATTCACTAAAATTTTGGGATTTATTTGAAAGCTTGATTTCTTTGATTTTAATTACTCAAATTTTAATTTAGTAATTAGAATTTCATTGCACATATCTAGAAAAAAGAATAGCACAATTAAGGAAGAAACCTTTATTTACTATAAATAATACTTTAGGGATATTTTAAGTGTTATTTCATTCAATCCTTCTAGAATTCCTATGCAGTTGATAGTGTGATCTCTATTATATGAAGAATTTGAATACACCAAGGTTAAGCAATTTAT
Organism: Erinaceus europaeus; assembly: GCF_950295315.1. Lineage (NCBI taxonomy): Eukaryota > Metazoa > Chordata > Mammalia > Eulipotyphla > Erinaceidae > Erinaceus > Erinaceus europaeus. The sequence continues at coordinate 68,572,949 of NC_080169.1, read as the reverse complement.
CATAGATTACACAGTAATATGATTATCATAGAAATAAGTAGATTATCATAGAAATGAGTGTTAACTCTATGTGCTTTGAAATCAGCACACAGTTTAGAGATTTCAAAATCTCTGCTCCCTCTATTATAGCAAAAAGAGATGATGGCACTTAACTCATAAGTTTGTTAGGAGGATTAAAACAGTTGATATTCAATGCCAGTGCTTAGTAATCTTAAGAAAATACCTCAGTAGTTCTGCATAGGGAAGATTGTTCTTCATGATGAAATCATAGCTCAGACAGTAAGTCTAAGGAGAGGGTTATTTACAACTTTTCAGAAAGTGCATGATCTAACTGTACAATATCCTGAGATTGTGGCATTTGAAGTCTTGCATCTGCTACACATTGTTTCTTTAAAAAAGTATTTTGGGGAGCAGGGAAATAGTGTAACCTGTTGAGCATACAGGGTGCCATGTGTGAGAACCCTGATTTAAGCTCCAGGCTCCCACATGTTGGCGGGGAGCTTCATGAGTGGTGGAACAGTGCTGCAGGTATTTCTCTCTTTCTCCTACTCTGTCTCTCCTGCCTTCTCAAATTGTCTCTACCCTATTAAACAAAATAAATAAAAATTTAAAAAATAAAAGTTAAAACATGGTATTTTATTTTTTCTACCAATATATGATACAGATTTTCATGAGACAGAGAGAGAAGCTGATGCATCACTCTGATAAATTTGGCATTGGCGGTTCAGTCAGAAGCCACGGGCATGCAAAGTTCTTTGCTCTACTACCTTAGCTGTTACCTTGGCTACCACAACTTGTTATTAGACAGAAAAACTTTTACAAATAGATGCTATCATGCAGACTGGGTGGCACATATGGTTAAGTGTTGGGCATTACGCCAGCTCTCCTGCATGACTGATGCTGTGGTCTATTTACATAATCATTGTTTTGCCTGAGACTGCCCTGCCTGCAAGGTATTGGTTAATCCCACTGGATAGAACCTTCGCAACAGCTGCTATGGAAGCTTTCTACCTTTGCACTCTTTTCTCCACTCTCTTTCCTAGCCATTTCTTTTTCTGATTTGCCACTTCCGGTTTCTAAGATACAAAAAGTGTTTTCTCTAATCAATAAAGGCATTGCATTGCATTGCATTCCTGCTCCACCATGAATTTCTGGTCTCTCTCTCTCTCCCTTGTCACTGAGTAAGCAGCAGCCCAGGCTAGCTACGGTTGAGTTCTCTCCAACCCAGAGAGCACATGCCCAGGAAGAAACACCCTCAAGCTAGCCCAGTAGTTAAACACACATATTACCAAACATAAGGACCCAGGTTGAGCCCCTGCCTCCCACCTGCAAGTGGTCTGCTTCAAGAGTGGTGAAGCAGGTCTGCAGGTGTCTATCTTTCTCTACCTCTCTCTCTATCTCCCTGTCATCTCTCAATTTCTCTCTCCCCTATCTAATAAAAAATTAGAAAAAAAGAAAAAAATGGCACTGGGAGGAGTAGATTTGTAGAGGCAGCACTGAGCTCCAGCAATAAACTTGTTGGAAATAAATAAATAAATAATACAGATATAAAAATCATATCATATCACTCTGGATTAATAATAAGATGCTAAAATGTTCTTGCTGACTTCAGCCTCATATCTACCTCAAGCTACTTGGTTAGCTTCCTCTGAGTGCTTCAGGCTTTGCCCTAATGCATTAAATGAAATAGAAATGTGAGACATCAATGCCTAATAATAATAATAATAATAATAATAATAACAATAATATATGACATCAATGCTTAATAATACAATATAATATTAAATATAATAATATAATAATAAATGAAATCAATGCTTAATAATAATATATTAAATATAATAAATATAATCATAAATAAATATAATATATGACATCAATGCTTAATAATAATAATATATGACATCAATGCTTAATAACCTCTCCATAGCTTTACAAATACAGTTTAGGTTGACTAACATAAAATAAAGAACTCATCTAGTCTTTAAGGAATCTTTATGTTTAACTTATTTTGCTACAGTAATGGTAAACTGAGAATAACTCATACTATTTATATACTTCTGCCAGAGGAATAGATATACTACATAGATGAACCAAAAATCCCACTTCCAGGTAGTTTTTCAAGAGAAATGAAAGCAGTATATATGCTCAAAATCTTGCACCTGAATGTTTATATATCATTTATCTATAATGTGCCCAAAACTGAAATAAAGTAAATGGTCCTCAACTGGGGAGTGAATTAATAAGTACAGTGAACTCAAACAATGAGATAACATAGAATAAAAAGGAAGTACTTAAAGACATCTCTGACAAAGTGAATAACATTCATATACATTATGTAAAGTAAAAGAAGAGATTAAAAATATTATATAAATTAACTGAAATTCTCAAAAGAAAAGTTTTTACGACATAAATCTACCAGTGGTTACCAGGAACTGAGTTCAAGATAAGGGAATGACTGTATGAGCAAAAATTTGTGGGGTGCAGGAAGTGTTCAATATTTTCATTGTTCTTCTGTGGGGAGTTGCATGTATCTGGTTAAAGTTATAAAACAGAATACTTAAAAATAGGTGTACTGCATGCAAATTAAGAAGACTGACATTAAAACTGCATTTTTTTCACTTTGGTTCTATTTTTCAATTCATATTTTGAATTTTTTGGACAACTCTTGTCCATCCTTTAAACCTGAGCCTTAAATATCAGTCTCCTTCAAGAAACTATCCTTCATAGCCAGGGCAAAGTTTATATAAGCCCTTGACCCATGATGTATATGTGGTGTCATTAAGTTGGAAGAGATGGTTGTAAGTGGGGAGAGAGGACACAATGGCATGTACTGGGGGAAAATGACACTTTGCTAGTAGGTGAGGTGGGTTTGCACATAATTTGAAGGCGATGTAAAGAAACTGTACCCAGAGACAATTGCAGTCTTGTAAAGGATTTGCTCAATAAAAAGTAATTAAAAATAGAAATATGCCTTCACACCACACAGTAGACTATGGGCATACATTTGCCTTCCATGATACACAATAATATATTATCTGTATCTAATTCCTAACGGGGAAAACAAAGTCCCGTTCATATTTATATTCTCAAGGACTCAATGCAATATACAAACCTAAAAAACAATGTTTGTTACATGACAAATTATGTTTGAAACTTTCCTGGTTTCTAAAATAGATGTGGAAATTATAAAATGTAGCTGATTAGCTCAAATTCATCTTTCTATCATTTAAATTTCATTTGCCTATGAGAAATAGCACAATAAAGTTACAAATACACAGTTTAATTATAATAATATTCTCCAAAACTTAACTATAGCATGATTCTAGGATGGTTTATTTTGTAAATTTTTGCTGATAAATTATGTTACATCTTAAATAAAGTAGGATAAGATACCTCAAAAAATGTAAAATCATAGTTATAGCAATTATTGTCTTAGCAGTTTCTTCCATTTTTATTATATTTTGAACAACACTTCAATCTTAATTTATGCAAAGGTGGGCATATGAAATTGCAACACTCTCTGGACTAAGGAATTCAAGACCTCTCATTGGTCAATAAGACAGAGGATGAAATCTTCCATGGAATTTAAACTGCTCACCTGAGCCCATTTTATAATATTCCAAATTGCTTACTCTGTCTAATTTCCAGCCATACAAAACATATTTTATGACCTGATTATAATTCAGTTTTGTTGGGGAAATAGTTATTTTAAATAGATACTTATATCCTAACATAATTTGCAGCACTTGGGTGCTCATTATATATAGAATGTCACCTGAGGGGTAAGATTTACAAAGCCATTTTTATTATAGCAGAAGTATTGTTATTATTCATAGCTTGTTCTATTTTTGGCATTAGGCTAAAATTTTATCAATTAAAATAAGAAAAAAAACATAAATTAATGTTGCCATAAGTTTATTAATTTATTATCTGAAATGTACATTGACTCAGATTAAAACCAAAGAATATATTTATGCCAATAGCATTTAGTAAACCAATCAGAAGAGACATAATCTGCAATGATTATACCATCATGATAGTCATGGTCTCTAATCAAACAGCATTATTCCTTCCATTATAGAGTAGTGGATAAAAATCAGAGCTATTGTGACATTGAAAGAAAATTTATTTTCCAGAATATATACTTGCTCCTATTTAGAATGATCACTAATGAGTCTTAAAGTCAATAACAAATACTATGGAAAATAACCCTTGACTTGACAATTTCCAGGAAATCTAAAGTTCTGGAATAAAATGAACTTCAGAATCAACGTTAGCAATAAGTAGTATGAATGATTTTTCATGTACTCATAAACTGTTGTTTATTATTACTAAGAGGCTGTTGACAAACTTTGAAAAAAATGATCACAGATTTTAAAAAACAAGTGCATAAATAACAGTAAGCTTTGCATGACTCATTTGAAGATAATTCATAGTAAATTCACTGCAATATTATTTCTCTCTTTAATGAGTGTTATCCTAGTCTCAGGATTTCATGACAATGTAATAAAATGCAAACATTTAATGATTTCTGCCAACATACAAGGTATTAAATTATCTAAGATGTGAAACAATAGTAGCAAAGTGGTTTGCTAAGTATTTCACAATTTTGAATATTTTGTGATAATATGCTCTTTATTAATTTTATGCCTTCAGAATAAAATAATTTTATTCTAATGTTGAAGACTATAAATACAATATCCTGCCCCTTACCTCTGTTCTATAATCATCTAATTTTATTTTTGGTGATAATAATTCTTTTACAACAGATATAAAATATATTTCTTTCTTTCCTTTTCCCCCCAGAGCTCTGAAGAGCTTGGTGTAAGACTCACTTTCCATAACCATTATGCTATCTACTCCCATCCATGACACATATTCCAACAAATACCTTCTAGGTTACAAGTAAACTAGAAAAGATTTTCATCACTTTATATTATATAGAAAAAATCAGATACAAAATATAACCAGTTTTTCTTTTAAATTGACTGTCACATGCTTTATGAAAAAATATACAGAACTCTCAAAATATTAAAAGTAAATCTAGAATATGATTCTATCATTTCACTCTAATGATAGTTCCAAACAACACTAATCCAAAAATGCCACTAATGCCACCTCTGATAATAACACATTCCAGGGAAATTCACAACAGCAATGATATGGAAACAATTTTCCAATGACTGGTAAATAGATTTTTTAAAAAGTGTGGTATATATGAATAATGGAATAGTACTCAGTTATAAAAAAGGATGTCAATCCTTTTATTTTCTTTTTCTGTTTTTTAATTATCTTCTTTTGACTAGCCTTGCTTTGAGTTTGGAGAATGAATCTGGAACCTCCATCCTTCAGGCATGAATGTTTATTGTGTCAACTGCTGTGCTATCTCCCCAGTCCTTGAACTCTTTTCTTCTTTGTTAACATGGGTAAAAATGGAAGGGATAACGTTAAGCAAAATAAGTCAAGAAGAGAATGACAAACATTGAATGATATCACTTGGAAAGAAACAAAACAAGGGAGCAGAAAAGGCCAGACTCCAACATACCCTTCAACTGTACCAAAGACTTGACATTACAAGGTGGGAGGGTAAGAGTTAAGAGAATAGAGCAGGTTCAGTGTGCTGTGGTAGAAGGATAGTGGAACTTTGATTCTGGATATGGTGTTCTAGTTCATGTACTAAAAAGGTATGAATTTGTACCATGAAACTGACATAGACCTATAAACAAATGCTGTCACATTTGAAAGAATGTTAAAACAGAGAGGACTTCCAAGAGGTGTGGTCATGGAATAACTGGGACCAAATCACCTCAACAAATAAATACAACAAGAGACCCAATTGAAGTCATAATCTACAGCTGAAAGTTCTGCAGTCTCAGATGGGTGCTTGTGTGAAGTTGGAGAGAAAAGAGGTGTAGGCATGGGTTGAAGAACAGCAAAGTCAAATCAGAGCTCTGGGTAGCATAGATGCTGAGCTGCTCCATTTTGGTGATTTCACTTTAAGCTCAGCAAGCAAGTAACATCGTTTCTAGTGCCTGAAGAAAAGAGATAGGGGCTTAAAACCTCTCAGTCTTTGACTCAGTGGGGCTTTAGCTTTCTGAATTTAAGGCAAGGACACAACATAAAACAGGGCATTTGTGACCACAAGACAGCCCAAAGCAACCAACCTCCTACCCCATCCCACCTGCTGCAGATCATACCAACAAGAGAAATCTAGAGATAATAATAGCACCACCTGCTGGCCATCAATAAGCAGCACAAAAATGTGCCAGCAGAGAAACAGAATTGAACAGCCAACTATGCCGTATCAGCCAGACAGAAATGAAACAGAGGAAATCCAAGGAATTATAGATTTAGAGAGACTCTCGGAGACAGACTACACAGAGCTCATTATGAAGACTTTCCAAGAAATTTAGCAAGAATTAAAAAGCATGTTACTATGGAATTGAAACACACTAGAGAATAACTTATAACAGAGATCACTAAGAATCTTCAAATCTTGAGAGAAGAACTTCAGTCAGAACTCCAGGGAGTAAAAGACACCCTAACTGCAATCCATGCCCAGGTATAAGGTTTAGGAAGCAGATCTACACATTCAGAAGAAATAATCTCCAATCTAGAAGATATGGCCAGCCCACTCTTTCAATTCAAAGATGAAGGGGAGGAATGGCTTAGAAAGACTGAAGCAACTTTCTGTGAAATTGAAGACTTCATCAAAAAATCAAATATAAGAACGACAGGAATATCTGAAGAGGAGGACAAGGCCAAAGGCCCAGAGTTCATTTTCAGAGAAATTTTAGCTGAGAACTTCACTCACTTAGGAATCCATCAGAACATTTTCATTCAAGAGGCAGAATGATTACCCAGATTTATAAATACAGAAAGCTAACATCAAGGCACAGAATTGTAAAACTATCAAAAGTCAATGACAAGGACAAAGTTTTACTGCATTCTAGGAAAAGGGAAGAAGTTACATACAAAGGCAGAGTTATAAGGCTTTCTTCAGTTTTCTCTTTACAAATTCTAGAGGCAAGGAGAGAGTGGAATGACATATTCAAAGTTCTAAAAGGAGAGTGAATTCCAGCCATGAATATTGTATCCTGCAAAATTATCCTTCAGATATGAGGGAGAAATAAAGATTTACTCAAATATTCAAGAACTAAAGGAATTTATCACAATCAGCCCCACCTAACAGAACTACTGAACTGAGTCCCAAAAGAAAGGAGGAAGTAAACACGTTCCAAACACTAAGTTGCAGATACTACCATGATGAAAATCTGATTTTCTGGGCAGATGACCTCACCAAAGTACCCTGGAGCCCCACCTCTCCATAGACCTGCTTCAGTAGGGAAAGATAAGGACAGGCTGGGAATATGGATCAACCTATAAATGCCCATGTCCATCAGAGAAGCAATTACAGAAACCAGACCTCCCACCTCTGTACCTCATAATGATTCTGGATCCATGCTCCCAGAGACATAAAAAATAGGAAAGCTTCCAGTGGAGATATGTAACTTTGATGGTGGGAAATATGTGGAGTTTCACTCCGTTTATTCTATGGTTCTGTTGATATTTTCTATTTTACACATACATTTTTTATTTAAATGTGAAAACAGGACCGGGTGGTGGCACACCTGGTAAAGTATACTTGGTAAAAATGTGAAAACACATTTTGCAGATAGGATAATAATTTTATTTTTGACTTTTTCCTATCTTTTTTTTTTTTATTTAAGAAAGAATTAATTAACAAAACCATAGGGTAGGAGGGGTACAATTCCACACATTTCCCACCAAACAATCTCCATATCCCACCCCTTCCCCTGATAGATTTCCCATTCTCTATCCCTCTGGGAGCATGGATTCAGGGTCACTGTGGGTTGCAGAAGGTAGAAGGTCTGGCTTCTATAATTGCTTCCCCGCTGAACATGGGCATTGACTGGTCAGTCCATACTCCCAGTTTGCCTCTCGCTTTCCCTACTAGGGTGGGTCTCTGGGGAAGCAGAGCTCCAGGACACATTGGTGGGGTCTTCAGTCCAGGGAAGCCTGGCTGGCATCCTGATGACATCTGGAACCTGATGACTGAAAAGAGAGTTAACATACGAAGCCAAACAAATTGTTGAGCAATCATGGACCCAAAGCTTGGAATAGTGGAGAGGAAGTGTTCGGAGGGTACACACTGCAAACTCTAGTGTCCTTCTGCTTTCAGGTATATATTTTTCAGTAGTTTACGGATACGTGTGAACATATGCTCTCTCTCATAGAACCTGGTGTATATCTAGGTTTTGGGACTTTGTTAGAAAGTGAACCACCTGGGATGGAATTAGAGAATACTATGAAAGGAAAGGTCTCACCTGAGTGATGAAGTTGAAGGGTTGTCGTTCCACACGTGAAGTCTCTGGACACAGTCTGAAGTGAAGCATGTTGAGGTGGCAATCATTGTGTTGATTAGGTTGCGATAGGCAGATGCAATATTATTTGATATGGATTGGGAGAGGCATATGGGAAAGTGGGCCCTATCCAATGGTTCCAGGACTGGGGGAAGTAGAGGCTCTATAGTGGAGATGTGAGGTTCCTGCTGTCTTAGGGTTCCAAAAGACAATCGATAGTTAATGTTATCATCACATTATTTGGTAATTGGGTTAACTTTGAAAAGTCCTTTTGTTATGGTTTGCTGTACAGTACCCAGTATCTTGTATATAGCTGTGCTATTGGTTGCTTCTGATCTACTTGGTCTAGGCTTTTGAGAGAGTCTGCATATCAATTACACAGCCTATATATTAAAAAGATTCAGTTTGTGTTTTGAAAAACTTCGAGACATAAAATTAATTTCCCCTCCTCTCGTATTAATTAACTAGTGATTTATATGACTACATTTTACGAGGAGTGTACATAAACACCATTCCCACCACCAAAAGATTGTGTTCCATCCCATCCACCCACACCCACCCCCACTGGCCCAGGAAGCTGCATGTCTACCTCTCACCACAGGGTTTTTACTTTGGTGCCCTACTTACAATTTGGTCAGGTCCTGCTTTTAGTTTCACTTTCAGATATTCAACTTCTGTTGATGAGTGGGATCATCCCATACTCATCTTTATCTTTCTGACTTAGCTCACTTAACATAATTCCTCCTAGCTCTGTCTAAGATGGGTCAGAGAAGGTGGGTTCATTGTTCTTGATAGCTGCATAGTATTCCATTGTGTATATATACCACAGCTTTCTCAGCCACTCATCTGTTGTTGGGCACCTGGGTTACTTCCATGTTTTAGCTATTATGACTTGTGCTGCTATGAACACAGGAGTACACACCTCTTTTTGGTTGGGTGTTATGGAGTCCTTGGGGTATAACCTCAGGAGAGGAATAAACAACATCGAAAATAAAAGAACCATACAAAAGATCAATGAAGCCAAATGTTGGTTCTTTGAAAGATTAAACAAAATTGACAAACCCCTAGCCAGACTCACCAAACAAAAAAGAGAGAAGACTCAAATTAATAGAATTGTAAACGATGCAGGAGATATCACAACTGACACCACAGAAATCCAGAGAGTCCTGCGAAACTTCTATAAAGAACTATACGCCACCAAGCTAGAGAATCTGGAAGAAATAGAACAATTCCTAGAAGCATATACCCTTCCAAAACTGAACCAAGAAGAACTACAAAATCTAAATGCACCAATCACACACAAAGAAATTGAAACTATTATTAAGACCCTCCCCAACAACAAAAGTCCTGGACCAGATGGCTTCACAAATGAATTCTACAAAACTTTCAGGAAACAGTTAGTACCCATACTTCTTAAGCTTTTCCATAAGATTGAAGAAACAGGAATACTCCCTTCCACCTTCCTATCTTTTCTACCTAGAGATCAAATATTCTAATACCTGATTCACTATCTATGATACACTTACAGAACTTGTAAAGATATTGATACTACTAAAGTATAAATAAGGCAATTATTCCTTGATTTTTGTTGATCAATTTGATTATTATTTACTTAGAAGAGTTTTTTTTTTTAATAAAAAATTTCTTTTCTCCCCACAGCCTCTCTATCATTTGAGAGGCTGTGGGGACAGAGGAACCCTTTTGCATTGCTGGTGGGAATGTAAATTGGTCCAGCCTCTGTGGAGAGCAGTCTGGAAAACTCTCAGAAGGCTAGACATGGACCTTCCATATGATCCAGTAATTCCTCTCCTGGGGTTATACCCCAAGTACTCCATAACACCCAACCAAAAAGAGGTGTGTACTCCTATATTCATAGCAGCACAAGTCATAATAGCTAAAACTTGGAAGCAGCCCAGCTGCCCAACAACAGATAAGTGGCTGAGAAAGCTGTGGTATATATACACAATGGAATACTATGCAGCTATCAAGAACAATGAACCCACCTTCTCTGACCCATCTTGGACAGAGCTAGAAGGAATTATGTTAAGTGAGCTAAGTCAGAAAGATAAAGATGAGTATGGGATGATCCTACTCATCAACAGAAGTTGAGAAAGAAGATCTGAAAGGGAAATTAAAAGCAGGATCTGACTAAATTGAAAGTAGGGCACTAGAGTAAAAACCCTGTGGCGAGGGGCAGACATGCAGCTTTCTGGGCTAGTGGGGGTTGGGTGTGGGTGGATGGGATGGAACACAATTTTTTGGTGGTGGGAATGGTGTTTATGTACACTCCTAGTAAAATGTAGTCATATAAATCACTAGTTAACTAATATGAGAGGGGGAAAATTAATTGTATGTCTTGAAGTTTTTAAAACACAGACTGGACTGAGTCTTCTTAATATATAGGCTGTGTATTTGATATGCTGACTCTCTCAAAAGCCCAGACCAAATAGATCAGAGGCAACCAGTGGCACAGCTATTTACAAGATACTGGGTACTATACAGAAAACCCTAACAAAAGAACTTTTTAAGTTAACCCATTTACCAAATAATGTGATGATAACATTAACTATCTATCCATTGTCTTTTTGAACCCTAAGATAGCAGGAGCCTCACATTTCCACTATAGAGCCTATATTTCTCCCAGTCCTGGAACCTTAGGATAGGGCCCACTTTTCTGCATGCGTCTCCCAATCCATATCAAATAATATTGCATCAGCCGATCGCAACCTAATCAATGCAACGATTGCCACCTCAACATGCTTCAGGTAGACTGTGTCCAGAGACTACAGGTGTGGAATGACAACCCTTCAGCTTCATTACTTGGGTAAGACCTTTCCTTTCATAGCATTCTCTAATTCCATCCTAGGTGGATTACTTTCTAACAAAGTCCCAAACCCTAGATATATACCAGGTTCTGTGAGAGAGAGCATATATTCACACGTATCCATAAACAATTGCAAAATATATACCTGAAAGCAGAAGTACACTAGAGTTTGCAGTGTGTACCCTCCTAACACTTCCTCTCCACTATCCCAAGCTTTGGGTCCATGATTGCTCAACAATTTGTTTGGCTTTGTATGTTAACTCTCTTTTCAGTCACCAGGTTCCAGATGCCATCAGGATGCCGGCCAGGCTTCCCTGGATGAAGACCCCACCCATGTGTCCTGGAGTTCTGCCTCCCCCGAGACCCACCCTACTAGGGAAAGAGAGAGGCAGACTGGGAGTATGGATTGACCAGTCAACGTCCATGTTCAGTGGGGAAGCAATTACAGAAGCCATACCTTCTACCTTCTGCAACCCACAAGGACCCTGGGTCCATGCTCCCAGAGGGACAGAGAATGGGAAAGCTATCAGGAGAGGGGATGGGATATGGAGATTGTTTGGTGGGAATTGTGTGGAGTTGTACCTCTTCTACCATATGGTTTTGTTAATTTATCCTTTCTTAAATAAAAAATAAATAAAAAAATAAAAATTAATTAAAAAAATTCTTTTGGACTATAGTATCAATGACAAAAATGCAATAATAGTATATATTCTAGTATGAATGACATTATAAATATAGAAAATTAGCATATGCCTTTCTATATTTGTCAGAAAAGGAAGTCTAGTTACATTGACATCTTCATAATAACTAAATGGCATATACAACTTAGCAAACTGACAGATAAAGATATTGCCTGTGTCTGGTTGACTGTCAAGGCTCAGTGAACAATCCCCTCTAGAAATCACTTATTATTTCTATAGTAAATTATTTATAAAGATCAGTTTGAAGATTTAAGTGGTCACTGCAAAAGCACTATTTACAAGTCACAAATTAAAATTGGATATTAATTATAAATTAAGATAACCACATCAACATCTCATGTATCAAAACCACCATCAAGAAATCCCAAAGGATTCAGAATCTCATTATTATTTTATGTCAAGAAGATGCTTCAGTCAGAGAAATGACTGTGCCTGCCATTTTTCACCTAATCAACAGCCTTTAATTTTATCAGTGGCAGCCACCCAAACCTAGATCACTTTAAGTGCACTGCCACCAGAGTGAGAACAGAATGAAGCATCTGAGAGTGGGCCAAAGCACTCCTTCTGTTCCAGAGTTTGCTCCAGGAGCCTTGTGTATTGTTTTGTATTCTGCTCTTATTTTGTAGCTTTTGGTCTGGACTATTTTCCTGATTTTTATTTTTATTTTTTTTGTCACTACTCTATTACCTCTGCTTTTTTTCAAGCTCTCTTGGCCTGCATAATCTATACAACTATTTTCTCTTACCCTTATCTTATGATTTTTTCCTTATTTGCTTTCTAGCACACAGCTACACCGAAGCTGCCCTTTCCTGTGAGACTTACTTTCTTATGTCCAGGTTTTGTGAATCTTTCTCTGAAATAGAATATCACACAAAACAAGAACAAAACAAGAATTTAGCAATTCTTTTCTCATTTATTTTGATAATTGAAAAATATTAAAGAAATAAATGAATGATGATGATGTTTGAGAAAATATTAGAGGAAATAACCACCTTGATATATTTTATCACAAAATGTGCTTGAGTTAAGGCTCTTATTGCTTAGTAACTGTATTTTAACCTTATAAAGACATAAAACAATGTATCATTTGTATTGTTACATTGTATGATACTCTACTATTCACCAATACATTTATAGATTATTTCCTATATGTCATTATTTCCTATATGTAGAGCACTACATTTATACCATCACATTTATCTGCATAATGACCAATTTTGGTATGTTTCAAAAAAAATTTTTTGTATATGAAAAATATAAAGGTTAGAAGTGAAAATCAAGGTCACTCAGGTAAAAAGTGTAGTAGAGGTGGAAATTCAAATCTAGGAATACCTAGTATAGTATTCCATGCTTCTAATAATTATTCCTTTTGTTTCAAAGATATTTAAAGTTATCTTTATACTAAGGATGTTTGCAACCATCTGTTAGTTTCTGTTAGTTTTGATTTATTTGTGTATCTGAAGAAAATAGGTATTGAGTAAGAAATAATTGGCAACTAATTAACAAAACGATAACAACAAAAAGTTAATTTTATCAAGTATTAAACACTTCCAGGTATTGCTAAACTAGCATTTCTGGAATTATCCCTCTCTCTGCTATCCTCATCTTTTCTATGATCTAAAGCTGATAAATTACAATTAGACCTTTCCTAAACTGTGATTTCAAAGAATACAAAGAACAACTGGTCAGCTACTCTAACATATCTAAAGAGTATTATTACGTTGTCCATTATTTTTGCTTCCAGGATTATTGCTAGTACTCAGTGCCAGAACTATAAATCCACTACCCTTGGTGGTTATTGTTTTTCTATTTTATTGGATAGGACAAAGAGAAATTGAGAGTGAAGGGGGGCTTGAGAAAGGGAGACACCTGCAGACCTGCTTCAGTGCTTGCAAAGTGTCCTGGCAGCATGTGGATCCTTGTACATATATTTGCGCTTAGTATTATGTGCACTCAACTGGGTGTGCTTCTGCCTGGCCCCCGTCATTGTGTTTTATATTCTTTTTTTATTATTAATTGTTGGGGGCATTAATGTCTTATAGTAGATAACAGGTTACCTCTGTCACAATTGGAAAGAAAATAAATCACCTAATAGAAACAGAAGTCATTACTCTTCCATCATTTGAAGTTCCTTTTTTACAAAGTCACAGTAAATATTAAGCAGAATATCATTATTTTAAGGAAAATTATAATCTTCTTGGCCATTTCTCTTAAGATGACTTGAGGTTTTAGCTTAGGTGATAGACACAATCTTCCCTTTGATCATGCCTTCCTCATTCAACCAATTAGAGAGTGTAACTTATCACCTAATTTCCTCATTTTCTTTTGTTGTTATCAACGAGCATCACTTCTCCAAGTAGGCTTTTTATTTTTTTTAATGTTTTATTTATTTATTTATTTATTATTGTATAGAGACAGAGAGAAATTGAGAGGGGAAGATAGGGAGAGAGACAGCAAGAGGCACCTGCAGCCCTGCTTCACCACTCGTGAAGCGTTCCCCCTGAAGGTGGGGACCAGGGGCTTGAACCTGGATCCTTGTGCACTGTAATGTGTATGCTTAACCAACTGTTCCACCACCTAGCCTCTCCAAGTTGACTCTTTTCATATAGAAAGAAAGAGACAAAATAAGAGATGGAAAGATAACACAGCAACATCTTGGTTACATGCATAAGAGAGCAGGTGTACTATCCCCAAGGAATTCTTTCTGGCCCTCACTTTTAACTCTTAGAATAGCTATTGAAATTTTAACTAATATGACTTAAATATTGCTCTATGGTTCCTACTAATAATATGCTTTATCTATGGATAAGTGCTTTTAGCTTCCTAGGCACATTTTATGCTGCATGGATATTATGGAAATAAAAATAATTAAATCTAACTGAAGCTATATCATTATTTTATTCTCCATATATTACTCACTGTCTCCATTTTACTAATTTGGCCTCTTTTGCAGTGAATCTGCCTACTACTTCTTCACTCTTGAAAAAATCAAGGCTACATATAATGCAAGTGTTATTAAGTTCTAATTATTTTGATTCATTATTTCTGGAAGGGTAATGTGTACTTTGCTGGTGTTACACAATAGGATTTATATTCATTTTCATTCACTTCAGAAAAACATGTTTACTTTAAGACTGACTATTTTCCACTAACATATATTTAGAATTTTTTTGCATTATGGTGCATTGTAGAAGTAAAAAAATAAATCTACACTTTGATTATTTTTTATTTAAAGAAGAAGTATAGCTGTGGGCTGGTGGCTCAAATGGCAGAATGCATGTTTATTTTAAAGATGCAAATACAAAAGTTATTAGAGTGCATGATAAGTTCTATATGTAATTAACTCACACAGATACAAATTACAAGATATGCTTTCAAGATGAAAAAAACAAGACTGAGAGACAGTGCATAATTCTCGCAGCAAATTTTCATACCAAGATCCTAAAAGTTAAATGTTCAACCGCAAGGACCATCATATGCCAGCGTTGAGCAATGGTCTAGTTCCCACTCTCCCTTATGAGAATAAAATTTGTAAAAATCAGCATTTAAAATCCATAGGGCAATTTTACTTTCATTGTACCTAGTTCCTTATAAGATTATCAAAAGTATGGGTTAATTATATCTAACATTAAAAAATATCTTATGAATACATTCTAATACAGTGTATGCTTAATTAAACAAGATAAAAAGATGTTAATATAATGATAAAAAGGACAGCCATGAAGAGCCTTCTAGAAAAATAAACTAATGTAAGCAATAGGTTGATGGATTTATGAAGGATTAAAGCAGGAATAAATGAATTTAAACAAAATTTCCAAGGGAAGGGAAGGGACAGGGTGAAACTTGAACTAGGTCTGGTCTATTGTATCAGAACCAAGAACTCTAAAGCAGGGGAGTGGTGAGAAGGTTGAAAGGGTATAGAGACTGATGCTAGGATGGTGAAAGGAGCCTTACTTTGGCAGTGGGAGAAGTGAAACGACACCTGTTATAGGGAGATAAGAAGTTTAATTCATATGAAAACTTTCTTATAGATGATACTACTCCAATAAAGTAATTTGCTATAAGAAAATCTCCAAGGAAAATGGAGTTCAAACTTCCAACATCTGGTAAAAGCAGTTGTGTAAAATTTATTTTACTTTACTTTTGTACCACTGGGACCTCACACTGATATGACTGTATATATATGGGAAGGGACAGAGGGAGGGAGAGAGGGAGGGGGAGAGGGAGAGGAAGGGGGAGAAGGAGGGGGAGGGGGAGGGGGGAGAGGGAGGTGGAGGGAGAGAGGGAGGTGGAGGTGGAGGGGGAGAGGGAGGGGGAGAGGGAGGGGGAGAGGGAGGGGGGGAGAGGGTGGTGGAGGGGGAGGGGAGGGGGAGGGGGAGGTTTAGGGGGAGAGAGGGACAGGGAGAGGGAGAGGGAGAGGGAGAGGGAGAGGGAGAGGGAGAGGGAGAGAGAGAAATATACTTCAGCACCAAACCTTTGGATGCTGTAGTACTTCCATGTGGTGCCAGGGCTTGAACCTGGGTTCCAAGCATCGCAAAGCAAGTACTTTACTAGATGAAATATCTCATCGTCTCCGTCAAAGCAATTTTAAATTGAATGAAGTTCTATTTGTCCAGTGATGAGACTTTTTTTGAGCAATTCTAATGCTAGCTTTCAAATATTTTACCTTTTATTATTTTACTTACGCTTTTAAGATCTGTAATTGAAAAACTCCTCAAAAATAAATACAAATTATATTGACAAATTATGTAATAGAAAAAAAATTGACTACTAGGTAGAAATTCAATTTCCAAAACTTAATTTAGAGCTATGTGTTTTCTAAAACTAATTTTAGAAGAATGTACACTTTACTTTATGTCTGGTATAGTTTCTCATACTATGTTGTTGTATATGATAGATACATATATATAATTTGTAGTCCTTAATCTACTTTGTGAGAAAAAAAAAACAAGAAAATAAAAGAAGCAGTAGGCCTGCTTACTTAATGTTTGACTATGAGGACATTATGAAACTAGAAAATGGCTGCCTTTATTAAAATAAAAACTCACTATTTTTTTTTACTGTGTGTTATGAGATAAATTCTTATTTTATAGAGGCCTATCAATAAAATGCTCAAAGTCCAACCAATAAACAAAATATAGTTCCAAGTATTGTTACAGTTTTTGCATGGAGTGGGCAAAGCATATCAATATGGAATCTAAATTGCTCAGTTTGTATAAATTATTCTATTTTTATGCCACTGTAAAAACAACATATCTTATAGCACTTTTTGTACAAGAGAATTCATAAAGTAAAAAAGAATTGAGTTCTGCATGAAAGAATATAGGATATTAATCTCATTTTATCTTTCACAAAGAATTTCTTTATAGCACTGGTATAGTAGGTGAAGCATACAATTAAAAAAATCTAGAGACTGTCAGTTTTGTTAAATGAGTTTTCATTATTTTCTAAAAGATCACATACAGTCCTCTATCTTTTTTAAGTATTATTTTCAATTTAAGAGAGAAGATAAATGAGTACTTTTTAACTACACTTTGGCCTTGTCATCACTCTTTCCATAACTTCTTCAAAAGAGATGCTTCATGATGCTATCATTTACTGATACATTTCGACCTACTAAAAGCTATTACCATGTACCAAGTCACAGTAAAAATATAATTTATGACATATATTTAAAATTATATAAAATAAAAATTTAAGTGCCATTTACCCTCCCCCCTCTCTAATTTTCCTCTCCGGAAGCAAGCACTAATACCCCAGAACCCTGCCCCACTAGGGAAAGAAAGAGGCAGACTGGGAGTATAGATTAACCTGTCAATGCCCATGTTCAGCAGAGAAGCAATTATAGAAGCCAGACCTTCCATCTTCTACATCCCACAATGACCCTGGGTCCATACTCTCTGAGGAATAAAGAATAGGAAAGCTATGAAGGGATGGGATGGGATATGGAGTTCTGGTGGTGGGAATTGTATGGAGTTGTACCCCTCTTATCCTATGGTTTTGTCAGTGTTTCCTTTTTATAAATAAATAAATAAATAATAAATAAATAATAAATATTTCCTTGTGTTGTATTCAAAATTCTTAAAAATATGCAATAAAAATAAAAAATAAAAAATATTATACGCACATATAACCTAGGAAACTTACCATAGGATAAATACTGTAAAATGTGTGCTAAATCTGAATGTATTTGCATTAAAAATTTTATGACCATTGCTAAGTACCTTTAAAAACTGCCATAAAAGTTATGTGGAAAGGCCTTTAAATTTTTTTTACTTTATTCCTTAACAATCAAGTGAGAAAGAGGAAAACACAGCTTAGAAAGAAACAGAGCAAAACAATGTTTCACCATCCATAGAGTTTTCTACTCACTCTGCTCTTTGGCTCTTATGTAGAGTTAGACCATTTATAGAACTAGTTATCAATCATATTTTCATGCCAATTATAAAGGTTATAATTATGCTAGAATATAGATGTTTTAAACTAAATTGATAGTTACTGTACTGTATCTTCCATTGCTACTGCATTAAAATAAATAATCTGGGGTGTTTTAATATTGTTTTTTTCCCTGTCATTTTGTTAGGGAGGATAATGTTTTACTGTACAGATATTGTCACATGGATTAAATCTCTCATTTTAACATGGTAGGTTTCTGCAATATATGCTCACTCCCAATTTAGGTGTTTTTTCATCATCATGCACCAGGACATCAAAGCCCATGTTTCCCTCAACCCTCTCTCTGACCACTTTTCCCAGAATGCTTTGCTATACAGCAATACATCAAACTCAGTCCAAGCTTTACTCTGTGTTTTCAGTGTTTGTTCATCTTTCTTATGTTCAGTTTACAAACCCATCCAAAAATACCTATGTATACCTATGTCCATTATTTTTTAATACTTATTTATTATTTATTCCCATTTGTTGTTCTTGTTGTTTTATTGTTCTAGTTATTATTGTTGTCATTGTTGGATAGGACAGAGAAATGGAGAGAGGAGGGGAAGACATAGAGGGGGAAAGGAAGATAGACATCTGCAGACCTGCTTCATCGCTTGTGAAGTGACTCCCCTACAGGCGGGGAGCCGGGGACTTGAACCGGGATCCTTATACCTGTCCTTGGCGCTTCGTTCCACATGCACTCAACCCGCTGTGCTAATGCCCCACTACCATCCATTATTTCTTATTGATAGGTCTAATTTATATCTCTAACTTGAGAGTAATCCAAGTGTCCAATGACAGATGAGTATAAGTTGTGGTATCACATAATTTTTACTAGAGAAGAGATTCTGGTGACCAACAGGCATATAAAAAATGCTCAAAGTCACTAATTATTAAAGAAGTGAAAATAAAGATAATGATGAGATACCACTTTACATCTGTGAGAATGTGATACATTAGAACAAGTGCTGGCAGAGCCTGGCATTGGTGGAGCAGAGAGAGCAAATATGTTACCATGTGCAAGGACCTGGATTTAAACCCTGAGGTTAAGGCTAAGCTTCACAAGTGTTGAAGCAATGTTAGAGGTCTCTCTCTCTCTCTCTCTCATCCTATCTCCCCATTCCCAATCAATTTTTCTCTGTCTCTATCTAATAAATAAATATTTAAAAGGAGCACCAGTGATAAGCAAGAGTGAAGTGACAGGAGGCTATATCTATACTGTTGGTGGAAATGTAAATTGATTTAACCCCCATGCAAAATAATCCTAAGCTTCTCCAGAACATTAGACATGGATCTACCCAGTTCCTCTCCAAGATATCTAGCCAAAGAGATTTATGTACACCTATGTTAATTTTTCTATTTGTCCCCACCCTTTATTTCTCTGTGTGTGATTTTTGTCCTTAGTGTTATAATCAGGACTTTGTCTGCAAAGAATCCACAGCTCCTGGTAGCTTATTATTAGTAGTATTATTTGGTTATTGATAGGGCACAGAGAAATTGAGAGGGGTAAAGAAGAAAGAAAGACATCTGTAACTCATGAAACATCTCCTATACAGTAGGGAACAGGGGATTGATCTGGGTCCTTGTGCAAGATAATATGTGCACAGAACTGGACATGTCACAATCTGCACCCTGTCCCCCTCCTACAGCTATTTTAATAGCAGCACAGCTTATAGTGGCCAAATATGGAAGCAAGTCAGATGCCAAATAGCATAAAAATGGTAAAGTTTTGGTACATATACACAGTGCAATAATAGTTGTAAGAACCAATAAAGTCTCCTTTTGCATATCTTGAATATAACTTGAAGGAATGGTGTTATGTGAGATAAGCCAAAAAGAAGCATGAATGCCAAAGATGTCACTTATGATCCCACCACTAAAGATTAGAGACATTCAAATAAAAACTACCATGAGATTCCATCTCACATCTGTAAGTATGGCCACATCAACAAAATAGGAAATGACAAGTGTTTAGCAAGACTGGGAATTTAAAGGAGTTCCATTATATTGTTGATGGAAATGTAAAATGGTGCACCTTCTATGGAAGACTGTATGGAGAGACCTTAAACAATAAAAACTGGAATTCTGATCCAGCAATACCACACTTAGGTATGTATCCAAAGGACAATGAAACATTAATTCAAAGGGATATATGCACCTCTATATTCATAGCTGCAATATTCACAATAGCCAGAGTAGTAGCTACACAAGTGTCCATCAACAATGAAAATTATTTAGAGACTATATACCCCATGCAATATTTTCCTTTCTTTTTTTAAAAAAACTATTATATTTATTTTTATTATTTTTATTTTTATTGGATAGAGACAGGCAGAAATTGAGAGGAATAGGGAGATAGGGAGAGATACAGAGAGATACCTGCAGCCCTGCTTCACCACTTGTGAAGCTTCCCTCTGCAGGTAGGGACTGAGGGCTTGAACTCAGGACCTCACATACTATAACATGTGTGTTTAACCAGGTGCGCTACCCCCAGCTCTGACCCATGCAAAACAAAAAAATAAGAAAAAAGAAAGACACATGAGTAAAAAACAATCCAGGAAAAGCAATTTTTTTCTTCTTTAAACTTGTGTTTAAACATATACAATAAAAACTTCTGAAACGTATTTTGCTATTTTTCCTGCCTGTGAGTTTCTCTCCATATAAGAAAGCAAAGAAATATGTTTTGTGTATCTGTCATATCCATGGATTTTGTTGAAGAATGAAATGTTTATGATTGGATAAAAAAAACTACTATATGCTTCTTGGGACAGTCAGTATATTCAATCAACTCAAACTACTTTTGAGGATAGGATGTAAGTTAATTTCTGAGGATTATAAGCACTAGAATAAACTAATATTGCCTGTTTGTTTCTTGATATTGCTTTAAAAATAAAAATTGTCTTCATGTAACTATTAACCAAGCACAAAATACTTATATTAATAGACATTATTTTTCTATGTACCAGGGCTTTTATAAGTCATATTTTAATTAATTTCCTAATATATATCTGGGAAAATTTTTTTCACTATTTTATTTTCAAAGTATAAGTTTTGGCTCAGTAATATCACCATTTCCAAAAAAACTTAGTTAAAATTTCAAATTGACTTTAATACATCAGCAACTCAGGGTGTAGGACACTGACTCTAAGGCACCTTAAAATTTAACAATTTGGGGGTGAAGAAGGTGGAAGGTCTGGCTTCTGTAATTGCTTCCCCCACTAAACATGGGGATTGGCAGGTTGATCCATATTCCCAGACTGTCTCTCTCTTTCCTTAGTGGGGCAGGGCTCTGTAGAGTTGGGGCTCCAGGACACAATAGTGAGGTCATCTGCCAGGAAGGCCAGGTTGGTATCATGGTAGCATCTTTAACTAGTTGGCTGAAAAAGCATTAAGATACAAAGCAGAATAAATTGTTAAATAATAAGGAACCTAAAGGCAAAAATATTGCAGATGACACTCGAGGTTACTGTTTTGGAAAAAGCTAGGTCTATTTTAGGTATATTCCAAGGGGCCCATCACTTTATTAGTTTTTGCCTTAGCCTGACAGCTTGTTAACATGCAGGTGGACCCAAGGTATTATCTGGGAAGATAGTGTCAGAATTGGGAAAAGGACCAGAATGGCGGATCAGGGAAGAGAGTAGCTCCCAAATATGGGGAAAGTATATAAATATTGTTAACTATAAACCCCATTGATTTGATCTGGGGCCCATATTCATCGCAGAAGCCTATGTAAGCTTGGCATCCCTGTAGGTCTTATCTCACATTCTGTGGCCACAGCTAGGCACATTCTAGGCAATAATTTCAGGCCCCATCTTCCTCAAGTGGTAGAGGATGTTGCCCACAACACTTCAGAGAGTGGACATTCCCTATTACTGTTGATCCACATTGATGGCAAGGTCCTATAGGGCTCGACAAAGGTGTCCATTATGTTGTTCCTGATAGAGATAAGCAGTGACAGTGGAAAGAGGGATCTGTTAGAGGTCTAGGCCCATCATGTCTGTCTGGGAACCCCAGGACTTCCTGACTAGGATTCCAGCTGGTGGGGCCTGTTCATGACCAAAGAGTCATCACTGAAGTATGCCAGTCTCTTGCCCATATCCAGCTTTTGTAGTCCTTACTTTGTCTGACAAGGTTAGCCTTGGCGTGACTGAGGGAAGTGAAATAGGTAGTAGGTGAGGAGGGTATCTAGGTATACCCAGGAATTATTTGATTAGGTACTTTATGATATCTTTTTTAGGTCTTTCTACTTGCTTGCTGCATTTATTGACTCACTATGCACTAATGTGCACTTTTGCTTTAAGGACCTAGGTGTATGTCCTCAGTTCTCACCTGTTAAGGGAATGATTCATGAGCAGTGAAGCAATTCTGCGGGCACCTTTCTCGCAGGTGTCTTTCTTTCTCTCTCCTTTTTTAAAAAAATATTTACTTATTTATTTATTCCATTTTTTTGCCCATGTTGTTTTTATTATTGTAGTTATTATTATTGTTGTTATTGATGTTATTGTTAGATATGACAGAGAGAAATGGAGAGAGGAAGGGAAAACAGAGAAGGGGAGAGAAAAATAGACACCTGCAGACCTGTTTCACTGCTTGTGAAGTGACTCCCCTGCAGGTAGGGAGCCGGGGGCTCGAACCACAATCCTTATGCCTTGCACCACTTACACTTAACCTGCTGCACTACCTCTCCAGAGCCCTGCCCCAGTAGGGAAAGATAGAAACGGGTTGGGAGTATGGATTGACCTGCCAATGCCCACGTTCAATGGAGAAGCAATTACAGAAGCCAGACCTTCCACCTTCTGCACACATAATGATCCTGGGTCCATCTTCCCAGAGAGATAAATAATAGGGAAACTTCCAATAGGGGAATGGGATGAGGAACTCTGGTGATTTCATGGAGTTGTAACCCTCTTATCTTATAGTCTTGTCAATATTTTTTATTTTGTAAATATTTTTAAGAAATCACAAAAATTAACAATAGCTGGTTTAAATTACATGTTTATACTGCCTTTCCACACCAAATATTCAGTGTAGCACATTTAAGAAATACTACAAGTGTCCTTGAGATTTGTCAGATTATGTTTCATTCTAGTAATCTCATTTTCCCTTGTTTATGCATTTAAGTGTCCATATGTATATAAATTTATACTGCAATACAATTTTTATGAAGAGTGTACATGCTTTTACATAGATATGTATATATATTCATATATATATATCCCCATAAGCATGCATGTCTTTTATATTATATTTTAATTCCTTTTTTTTTTTTTCTAGAGTACTGGGCAGCTCTGACTTATGGTAGCATTAGTGACTGAACCTGGGAGTTTAGAGCCTCAGGGGTGAAAGCTGTTCACATATCCATTATGATGTTTGTCATCCAATGTGTTATATTTTAAACATTTTACTTTAATAAAAGAGAGAGGGAAAGGAAGAGAGAGAGAGAGAGGAGAGAGAGGGGGGGAGAGAGGAGAGAGAGGGAGAAGCACTGCTCAGCCCTACCTGATGAGCCAGTAATAAATCTATGACTTCTGGGGCCTCAGTCATGAAAATATGGTACAAAACCACTGTGATATCTCCCTGTCCCTCCTTTTTATGTTATTTTAAAGTACTTAATGTTGGATAGGAGAAATAGTTTGGTGGTAGAGTATATGGTTTACATGTATACAGTCTCAGATTCAGTCCTTGACACCACATCTGCTAGAGCTGAGTGGTGGTGATTTGTCCTCTTTCTTTCACTCAGACAAAAATTAATTATTATTTTTTAAATATTTTATTTATTTATTAATGAATAGAGAAATTGACAGAGGAGGGGGAGATAGAGACAGAGAGACACCTGCAAACCTGATACACCACTTGTGAAGCTTTTCCCCTGCAGGCAGGGACCAGGGACTTGAACCTGGGTCCTTGCACAATGAAATTTGTGTGCTTAACCAGATGCACCATGGTCTGCCCCCCACCAAATTAATTTTAAATATGTAATGTTATCTCATGTTATAGGTAAGTCTGTAATCAAATCTAATGTGTGTAGATCAAAATAAAAAATATATTGGGTCAATATATTCTGTTGAGTACACAGACTACCATGCACCAGGATCTGGGTTCAAGTACCTGGTCTCCACCTGAACAATGAAGCAGTGTTACAGGTTTTTCTCTTTCTCTTTCCCTCTCTACCTTCCCTCTCAATTTCTCTCTATCTTATGAAATAAAAAATGGGAATAGGACTGCCAGAAGTGGTAGATAAATAATAAATTAAAAGGTAGATCTTTAAAGATAAAGGTGTTCTGATGGTGGCCCATTAGGTACAGGGTGATTGGGGTGTGGAGGGAGCTAGCCAGATGCTCAAATGGATATAACTGTGCTCAGAATTTCATCCACCCAAACTTCCTGAATTGGTAAACAGGATCTGTTAACAATTAATCCTGTTAAACTAGAATCTGTCAACATTTCCATGTCTGTTGTGTTTTTAATTTAATGTCAATATCTATTTTCTATTTTGTGTTGTCTTATAAGCAACTTCTAGTGCAAGAATAGGGAACATCCAGACCTCAGTCATATAAGGTTTGTGAATTATATGACCTGATGCTGCCAAAGCAACTGCGGGCAGAACTCAAAATTCAATAACTCTAGCAGTATTTTTTTATAGCACACTAATATGCTAATTTTTAAGTTGATAATTTCATATGACCTATGAATGATGCTATACATATCCAAACAGCTCTTAGCAGAAAAAATGTTTTCCACCCCTTCATAACATTTTGTAGTAAATTCACTAAGTAATAATCCTTGGACTAGAGGGATTGCATGATAGTTATGCAAAAGACTTTCATGCCTGTAGCTCTGAGGTCGGTCCCAAATTCAATCCCCAACATGCAATGCTCTGGTATCTTTCTCTCTGCATATCTTAAATTAAGTATCAACACTAAAGAGAGTCTAAAAAAGTATAAATGGAATATTTTTAAATTATTTATTTGTAGATTTACTTATAAGTGCAAATGTCTTTCTCTCTCATGATAAATATCTCTATAGTTAGAAGAAGAACCATTTCACAGTTGGTCAATACAGAGACATGAGTAAATGCTGTTAGATCCTAGATTGTCTTAGAAGCTTAGACATCAACTCTAGATAGTGCCTATTAGAACAAGTGCATAATAAATTGTCATATATTTCCCTGCTTACTTTTCCCTTACACCCCCACTCTTAGTTCCTTACAGGTGTGACTTCTTGATGATATCAGACACTGTGGGAACTAAATTTATCATGAGCTAAAGAAACTTTGATTCCCCAAACCATCACAGTGTCATTTGTTACCAAACTGCTTTATAACCAACTTCTGATTATCCAGAGATGATTATCTGATTACTGAGCAGTTAAATGAGAGCACTTTTCTATTCTCTATAGCTAATTTCTCCTCTCAGGGGAGGGGAGGGGGACGAATTTGAAGAGCTAAAATAGGCAGCTACTCAGATGATATAATCTGAGACTACTGAGAGAAATAATCACATCAAATTTTTTTTTAAGATTTTATTTATTTATGAGAAAGATAGAAGGAGAGAGAAAGAACCAGACATCACTCTGGCACAAGTACTGCCAGGGATCGAACTCGGTATCTCATGCTTGAGAGTCCAAAGCTTTACCACTACACGACCTCCTGGACCACAACACATCAAACTTTTAACTCACTGTTCTTCACCATTAGAAAAGCCTTTTATTATTATTATTTTTTTTAATAATTCTCAAAGGCTTTGTCTCCAATTTAATTACCTCATGTTTCAGAAACACTAAGTCACTTGGGCAAAACCATTATGACATGGGTTGCAGCACCTTTATGGGCGGCCTCTAGACAAGCCTGAGATAAGTTCTCTCAGTGAGTGCATATTAGGAAAAGGTGCCTTCCTGCTGCAATACTTTGTCCACTCATAGGGTGCCTTTGTGCAAAGTGTTCTGTGACACTGTACTCAGCAAAATCTAAGCAGGTTTGGCTACATAATGCCATAAGGGAGACATGAGAGTACTGATGCTAGCCCTGGGTTGTTATATCTGTTTAGCCAAATAACTTATAAAAGTGCTTGCTGGGAGTCCGGTGGTAGCACAGCAGGTTAGAAGCAGATCTGCAGGTGTCTTTCTTTCTCTCCCTCTCTCTGTCTTTCCCTCCTCTCTCCATTTCTCTCTGTCCTATCCAACAGCGACGACATCAATAGCAACAACAATATAACTACAACAATAAAACAACAAGGTTAAAAAAAAGGGAATAAATAAATCTTTTTTTAAAAGTGCTTGCTTTGGGGCCTGGTAGTAGCGCAGCAGGTTAAGAGCACGTGGCACAAAGCGCAAGGACCGGAGTAAGGATCCTGGTTGGAGCCCAGGCTCCCCACCTGCAGGGGAGTCACCTCACAGGTGGTGAAGCAGGTCTGCAGGTATCTATCTTTCTCTCTCCCCCTTTGTCTTTCCCTCTTCGCTCAATTTATCTCTATCCTATCCAACAACATCAACAACAATGATAGTAACAACAACAACAACAAACAACAATGGCAACAAAAGGGAAAAACTGGCCTCCAGGAGCAGCGGATTCGTAGTGCAGGCACCGAGCCCCAGCAATAACCTGGAGGCAAAAAAAAAAAAAAAGTAAAGAAAGAAAAAGTGCTTGCTTATTTGCTCAGTAGTTTATCTAAACAGTTTTAGTTATCTAAAATGAGGTGATTTTTTGTCTTAATTTATTACCGAGCTGAACATCTGAAATTATGTAGAAAATAAGACAATCAGTTGACTTCACATGTAGCAATGAGCAAGGACCCTGGTTTGAGCCCTTAGTCCCTAGCTACAGGGAGAAAGCTTCGTGAATGGTGAAGCAGAGCAGCAGATGTCTCTTGTCTCTCTCCCTCTCTATTACCCCCTTCCCTCATGCTTTTGGCTATCTCCATTCAATAAATAAATAAAGACAAAAAATTAAAAAATAAAATGAGACAATACTAATAAAACAGATGCACTAAAACCACAAGCATAATATATAATTAAAACAATTTAATCTATATATTTTTATATTTAAAAGGCAGAGGTCATTAGTAGTATGATAAAATAGCTTACCTGGATAGTGTATCTGCTTTTCTACAAGCACAACCCAGGCTCGAGCCCAGTCAACACATCAATGGAAAAAGTTTCAGAAAAGTTGTGGTTTTTTCATCTTCCCTCTGTCTCTATCTGAAAAAGCCATCTGGAGTGTCAAAACGCCAGAGATGAAAAATTATAATAATACGATCCTTCACACATTTTCAACTGCCATTTATAAACATGTGAAGTATGTGACTTTTTAAACACTGGTGATATTAACCTCTAGAATCTTCCAAAAGGAATCAGCAGTAAAGCCAGATTACCTGTGACAACTATGATATTATTACAGAGAATATTATACCAAAATGACTTAATTTTGAGGCTTTTGACTTTTAGATTGAAAAACTTCAACCTGGGCTTCTACATTCTTTAGGATCATCTCTAACTTTCCCTTTGGTCAGTAGCATGCAAAGTGTTTGGGC
This sequence comes from Erinaceus europaeus, assembly GCF_950295315.1. NCBI lineage: Eukaryota > Metazoa > Chordata > Mammalia > Eulipotyphla > Erinaceidae > Erinaceus > Erinaceus europaeus. Next base: position 68,545,075 of record NC_080169.1, on the reverse strand, counting down.
CTCTGAATTTCTGTATGCCATGCCCCTGATGTTAGTTCTGGCATGTTTTATATTATTAATACTTTTGCAAACTGAAAGAAATAACCTGCCTGCTAACTTCACAGGAGATTTCTATACTGGTCCCAGTCACAAAGCACAGGTTAGAAGGTCACAGTGAAGTTCTTTATTTCCTGTCAGGTCTAGAAATTTTCAAACCGCATGTGAAATATTGCCTTGTTTAAAAAGCACTTAGACATAGTCCACATTGTTTTCAAAATGTTCTACGTGCAACATTCTAACAATCAAAGGAAATGTTGGAGCTGATAAGAGAGGGAGGAAAAGTAAACTTTAATAACATTTTATTGGAAGCTAAATCCCCAGCTGGGAACTGAATTTACAATACAAAAAAAAAAAAAAGCAGAAGGTAAATATACTGAACTGAGGCTTTGTTAGCACTACTCAGCTTTTTCAGAAAAGCTTAATTGAAGTCCTACCAAGACAGAAATGATCACTTAGCAATCCACAATCCACATTTGAAAGGCATTTAGTGGAACAACTCAATTCCTAGTGGAACTAACTTTTTTTAAATAAAAGAGCAATAACTAAGAATTATTATGGATGGATAACAAAACTGGATTATCAAGCTACTTATCTCACATTTTGATTAAATACAGACTGCTTAGAATTTTTGTATGAAAGTTTGCAGTGCCTGTATCTGCGTTTAGAATAAGAATTCCTCAGGAACAAGAATCCCAGTTCTTAGTTTCCTCCTGTCTGTGACACTAAAGATTATAGTCATAGGAAACACAGAGTAGTCACTGACTGAAAATAAACAAACACACATACACAATGCAATTAAGATTTATTACCTTCTCAATATTAAAATCAATTAGAGTGAATTGAGAAAAGGATAATAACATGCATAAACATGTACTTGATGTAGTGTATATTGATTATAATGCATAGGTCTTGTTTATCTGGTCAATTTTCTGAGAGAAGTTATTCAAGAAAATGGCTCTACTGGCAGAGACTGAAACAATCTGTAATCATCAATTATGGTTCTAATCTTCTCTAACATTTAATATTTCAATGCATTTTGATGACTTATGATCCTACTAGGCACCATAGAAATGCCAATATGAATACCACAGAATCAAATAGAAAAAAAAAACTCAAAATAATTATTTCAAAGATTATATATGTTACAAACGCACACATACACACACACACACACATCTATGTGAAGCATACATCAGGGAGTGGGTTGGTGGTGCACAGGTTAAGTGCACACACAGTACAAAACACAAGGACCCTTGTGAGTATATGGGTCCAAGCCCCTGCCCCCCACCTACAGAGGTGACACTTCACAAGCAACAAAGCAGGTCTGCAGATGTCTATCTTCCTCACTCTGTCTCTATCTCCTCCTCCTCTCCCTTTCAATTTCTCTCTGTCCTATCCAATTAACTAGAAAAAAATGGCAGAGGTGTATGCAAGGGTTTCTTTAACTAGATGATCTTGGAAGGAATATATATATATATAATCACTGTCTTAGTTGACACCTTACTGAGGGAATAAGTAGCATTATAGCTCTCTTTAGCATTATTTTATATTTTCTATATGATTCTACCTATGATTTTATTTGCACATTCTCTTTGTTCCTCATACTATTTTTTTTTCTGTAGTTACATTCTATTTTACGTCACTGGCATGCTGCTGCTTCTTGAAATTACTCTTTCACAGTTTATCTCTTTAACTATAACCTATCCTGGTGTTTCCTTTCATCCATTCTTAATAACTCCTCTATTGCTTTAGTTGCTTTCTTTGTCATATATTCTTTTTTTTCTGTTTACATTTTTCATTTTATTTTGTTTGATAGGATAGAGAAAAGTTGAGTGAAGGAAATAGGGAGAGAGAAAGAGAGACACTTGTAGCACTGTTTTGCCACTTGTAAAGCTTCCCCATGTAGCTGGGGACCTGAGCTTTAACCAGGGACCTTGCTCACTGTAATGTGTGAGCTCAACCAAGTACCTCACCGCCTAAATCCCCTTATTTTCCACTGCTCTTTGCTCTCTGTGATCTTGGTCACTGTACTTTCTCCTTTAAATTCTAACCTGGCTCACCAAACACTTCTGCTTTAGTCATTTTTTTCTCCCCCAAACTAACCCTACTTGATTATCATTGCCTTTGAATTGGCAGCATATATTGGTAATTTTGTACATTGAAAACTCAATGACCTAGCATTCCAAATCATCTCATGTATGCCAAGCCCATCTGCTTTCATGGAGTATCAGAATCTCTAGTCTGGGGACCATGCTTTATATCACCATTTTATGTCTAACATTTGGTGAACGAGGCTCCATAGAAGTCCATTAGCAAAACCGTTCATGGCTAATGGACTCAGGCCTCTGGGACTATAAATCTGGCACCTCCGGCACACACTAAATAACTGGAATCAACCTGCCTTGTTTTCTACTTTATAAAGGCTTTGATAGTAATCATTCAATAACATATTCATAGTTATAGGAAGCCACTTTAGTTGCATAACCCTGCAAAAAGGACATTAATGATAGTTTTAATAATGTATTTTTTCTTTCTTCCCTTTCCTTGCCTCTCTCCCTTCTTTCTCTCTTTTCTTTCATTTGCTTCTTTCCTTCCTTCCTTCCTTCCTTCCTTTCTTTCTTATTTTCTTTATTTCTTTCTTATTTTCTTTATTTCTCTCTTTCTTTCTCTCTCTTTCTTTCTCTCTCTTTCTTTCTTTCTTTCTTTCTTTCTTTCTTTCTTTCTTTCTTTCTTTCTTTCTTTCTTTCTTCATTTTTCCCCCCACAACATTGTTCAGCTCTGGTTTATGGTAGTGCAGGTTTTGAATCTGCGGCCTTGGAGCCTCAGGCATGAGTCTTTTTGCATAACTAGTATGCTATCTACACCTGCCTGTATTTTTTTTTCTTAATATAGGTGATTTGTTTTCTTATGTTAGATAGTATAAACAGTTAAAAAACAGTAATGTCGATATCATAAGGTGAGTGACTTTGTTGGAAAGACTATTCAATAAAATGGGCAAAATTATTCTAGTTTTTCATATTACAGTCTCTTCTTTGTTTTATTAATGACAATTAAGACTTCTAAATTAGCTATTTCAAAAAGTGATTCACAATCTTGGATACAGGTTAAAGTCATCTAGAAAACTTTCAAAAAAATACTGATGGGTATAACCTAGCATACATGCATGCATATGCCTGTATACACACAAACATAAAGTCTCAGATGATTGTGACTTAATTGGTCTGGGTTGGGATTATGACACTGAAATATTGTTTTTACTATAAAACTCTGTAGGCATTTTTATGAAAATTACACTGAGTTAACATCTCTAGATTTACTGCATGGTGATTTAAGCAAATATACTAACTGGGTTTTAGCTTCAAATTACATGTCCACATACAGTAGTTGTGAATCACTTCAGCTGGCTTTAAAGTTAATGAGTATTTAAATAGTGATTTTATAAATCAGTTGAAATTTATATATTGAAACATATATAGATTAAACACAAAGGCATAAAACTTCTTGAATTTTTTTTATGGCTGTCTTTATTCCTCTTGGAATTTTATTAGTAGTTCTTTTATTAAACCACTTTTGGAATTCTATTCTTTGGTCAATAGGTGGCACTAGTAGTTTCTAATTAAAGTATATAGCAACTAAATTGTATACCCTTTAATGGAATATAGCTTATATATAACACTATTAAGATGTCATTACAAGCTTCAACTTGTGAAATTCATTTTTAATTTATCTGCATGTGTTTCATTTAAGTGTTCTTTAATTACCAGAATGTTTAGCATAATGAATACTGAAACTATGGATTGATTTAATGCCACAATAAAGATTTTCTGCTTTAGTCTTTAATTAGTTCACTGAACTTGCATCCATTTAATATCACTGACTCGGTTTTATTAATGATAGTATTGTTTTCAAAGGATAAGGAATGCAATCCAATAATCCCCTCTAACAACATCATATTAAGGTTGTGATTTGTGTGAAATTATTTTAATGCTAAATTAAACTATTTTATGTTTATGAATAACATTTTAGTTTCTTATAATTGTAACAAAGATATCTTTTCATTTACTACTAAGGCACTATTAGTTAACTTGTAAACATTTAGCTAGACAAATGGTCTGGCTATTCAAAAAAAATGATTCAGTTATTCCTGCTCTCCTCTTAAAAACTGAAGCTTACCATTTAAATTTATGAATAAAAATATATGCACGAGAAGATATAAAGCATATACGTTCACCTCAGTAAAACAAGAAAGAAATTTTCTCCTCATTTTTCATATAATGTACTGGTCTCTAGATTAGAGTCGCTTCTTTAAATGTCTAGAGTTTTCATAACAAATAAAATAATAGCCACTAGATCTTACAATTACATCAACTCAGAGAAGCCAATGTAGCAAATATATTTTTGACTGAAATCAGTTCAACAAATTTCTATTTCCTGGAAAACAATTATGACATTACAATGTTGTAATAATAGAATCATATATACGAATGCCTTTCTATTTGCTTTGTTATTTTTCTTCTAAATTAGGTTTGAAATGGTATATAAAGTAGTTTATAGTTTTTAATTTGAGATGGTATATGAATTAATTTTAACCTTTTTCTGAGACATTTGTCTAATTAGTTACATAAAATTTTTACTGAGTAATTCATATTGCTAAACTTGCCTCACTATATTGAAATGAGGTTACCTATACTGAGAAATGATTTTCTCAGTTTGTGTCTTCTTTAGAAAAGATTCAAGAAGAAAACAGTAGTATATAAATTTTCTCTTACTCTCAAGAGTTTTGTGTAACTTGTTTCAAGAGTGATCAAGAGTGACTGAAAGCTGAGTAGTAGCCAGATAAAGAGTAAAGCTGAAATGGATCTTCCTTCAAAGCTGAAATGCATCTTCCTTCCATCTTCCCTCCCTCACTCCCTCATCTATTTTTCCCTTTCCTTCTCTCTCTCTCCCTCCCCTCCCCCCTCTCTCTTACCCTCTCCCTCCCCCCTTTGCTCACCAGGGTTTAATTGCTCCTGATTGACTTTTTCAGGTAGAGAGAGAAATATAGACCTAGAAAAAAGGAAAGACATCATAGCATAAAAGCTTCCTTCATTGTAGTGGATGCTGGGCTCAAACCTGTTTTACACTCATGGCAAAGCAATCATACTATCCAAGTATATTATTTTGCTGGCCCTGAGGTAAGTTGTCGTTTATCAAATTCAATCTGACCATTTTGTTGTCAAAGCACTTTCTATTTACTTTTTTTCTTTGGAATTATATGCAACACAAATAATTAGTTTTTCTACCTGAAGAATAATAAAACTTTTATTATAATATGACTTAATAAAAAAGAATAATAATATGACTCAATTTTCCTCTTTGTCCCCAAATTCTCATAATACCTGGTGGCAATAAGCTATGTTATTATTGTTTTCCTTTGAAATTCTCTATTTATTTTCAGTAATGTATTTTACTTTTAGTCATTACCCGAATGTTAGATAATGAAGATGCTAGTAAAAGTCTGATTTTTTCTTTAGAGTCCCCCCTAGTTCAACCTGTAGAACATAAGAGCAAATAAATATCAACAGGAAGTTTTAAACATGGGGTTTGATGGTGGCAAAGGCTCTTTTAAGGCATTTATATTTATTTATTTACTGGACAAAGAGCATTCCATACTGTGAGATTTCCCAAGACTTTAAAATTCTAATAAAGCAAGTGAAACTCCAAGAGGGAAATTCTAACATCACCAGACCATGGAAATGCATCTTTCTCACTGTAAACAAATCATTAAAAATGTTTCTCCTGGTACAACAGTTTATGAGCTATTACAATGATTCACAAAGCATGTAAAGGCAAAATGACATAATTTCAAACAGGGATGACTTTTGCTGCATGGTATAGGAAATATTTATTGTATTATTGTTGTTATCCAGCAGAATTTGGTTGAAGTTACAATACATTCTTTTTTTTACCTATTTATTATATTCACTGAGTATTTGAAAAGTATGTAGAGGATTACTGATATAATGATAAGGGAAGGTTTAAATAAAAAAATATCATACTGAAGTAATCTGGGTACTGAGCATTTAAAAATGGAAGATGACCAACATTACTTATTACTCCTCTCATTGACTAACTTTTCTACAGCTTTCTTCCTGACAATGAGACTGAGATGCCCCCTTATAACACTTGTTTTAGAAAACTTGAAAGAGTAAATCATTTGTTTTCCTTTTTGAAATATAAATCTTTCTTTGAGATTCAGTAGTGACTCTCTCGAGGATCTTGACATACCCTTTTGGAATAGCATAGTGAAGAGAGAGGTAGTATCCCATCTCTTAGTTTCTGTGTAAGAACAGGAGCCTTTAATAAGGAGGCACATTGTTGGTCACATTGATCAATCTCCTGTTCACATTCTCCATTGCTTTTCAATTGGTCCACCATAGATTTTAAAAACCCTCCTACCTTTTGTTTCAGTAGTGCTTAGTTCAGTCTCTCCTATTACAATGGTTTTGAATTGAGTCTTCCCTGTCTTTTAAAGTGGCCTGATCATTCATTTACAATACTATCTTACACCATCTACTGTTAATCTATAATATATAATATGTATAGTCTACACAAATGCATAATAGGAATAGTATTATAGTGTGTATATATATATGTAGTATACTTATATAGAACATATACACACATATATCTATATACATATATATATATATATATATATATAGTATACTATATTGTGGGAAGCATAATGTAGCACATATACTAGAATATATCACTATGTATTTTAATACATGTGATCAACAACCAAGTTAAATGTAATGTCTAATGTTAAATATTATGAAGATGACCTCTGTCTATAGGCAGTAGATTTATAAGGAAGAAACACTGCTTGAGGAGCCAGATGGGAACTGACGTTCAGACTACTGTTTATTCTGACGTTCAGACTACTGTTTATTCTTATGTAGTCTTGGGAAAACAATTTATTTCATTCACAGAATTTTCCCCCTCCCAACATCACTACATGAACTACACAATACTCTTTCAGATTGCTCTCTGTTAATTCTAAAACAAATAGAAGTAAAATTCTGGTTCTTCTTGAAAATGTTTTTTATTACTACTCCTTCTCATAGGAGGCCTGTTTATTTTTACTTTTCCTGAGTTTTTAAAATTAATGATTTACAAAATTATAAAATAATAGAGGTGTAGTTCCATAACACTTCCACCACTAAATTTCTGTGTCATCTCCCCCTCCTAAGGATAACTACCAAAGTTCCCCCACAGTCTTAGAGATGGCTACTTTTTTCTAAGTTCATTTATATGTTTCAATTCTCTATATTTCACATGTGAATGAAACCATCTGGTGATTGTCTTTCATTTCCTCACTTTATTAGGCAAGTTTTATATATTACATAGGAGTTAAAGATTTATTTATTTAAATCTTAAATAAATATTAAAATTTAATCAGTTACCCACTTTCAACTGAAAAATAAACAGTACTTTTTACATTCCTTTGCTGTCTTTATTTTTTATTCTCTAAATTATCGCCACTATATATCTTTTATTTTTTAATGTGATACAGAATGAATAAAGACTCTTGCAAGCACAACATTGCTTATCTATCTCCCAGTCCAATTTTTATTCTATATTTAGAGAGAGAGAGAGCTTGCATGAGTGAGGGACAAGAGAGACAGGGAGGTTGGAACACAAAGCTCCGCCATGAATGGAGTCAATTTGGTGCAGTCTATGGTATTCTCACATATAGCTGAGGACCCAATGCTAAGCAAATGTGAAAGACATACACTCTATTCACTGAGTCACTTCTGGAGCCTCTATAAATATTTTGATGGGTGACATGTATTATTAAGTGATTTAGAAATTCATATAAGGGTTGGGGAGGCTGGGTAGTGGTACACCTGGTGAAGTGCATACATCATCATGCCCAAGGACCTAGGCTTGAACCTTGGTTCCCCACCTGCAGGTAGAAATTTTCATGAGTGGTGAAGCTGGTCTGACTACAGGTGCCTACCTTTCTCTCTCCCTTCCTGCTCCCCCCCATCAATTTCACTCTGTCTTATCAATATATATATATATATATTGATAAAATCCACCAGAAGTGGTAGATATGCAGTGCTGGACCAACCCCCGGTGATAATCCTGAGTTTCAAGAAAGAAAGAAAGAAAGAAAGAAAGAAAGAAAGAAAGAAAGAAAGAAAGAAAGAAAGAAAGAAAGAAAGAGAGAAAGAGAGAAAGAAATGAAGAAAGAGAAAGGCAGGCAGGCAGGAAGGAAAGAAGGCAGGCAGGCAGGCAGGGAGGCAGGCAGGAAGGAAGGAAGGAGAGAAGGAAGAGAGAAGAGGCGAAAGAAAAAGAAATCCACATAAATAAAGGAATCACTGAACATATCTATTTAGAATAGATGTCTAATAAAAGTGCAGATATATTTGACTAACTTAATTCCTTAGAAAACTTTACATGAACAGCGGATCAGTTCCATGATGAGTTTACAGCACCTAAGAGGCACTGTATGAATCTTACAACTTCAGTTCCCTCTGGTGGCAGAATCTTCAAAGTGAAACCAGCAACTATGAACAAGACTGCAAGCTTCCCTGCATTTGTAACCTCAAAATGAGAAGATATACAAAAGGATTTATTCCTATATGATGATACAGTTTTTAAAACACTTCTCATCTATTTCTTTGAGGTAAATAGCTACTGCTGAGAAAGAAGATGAAAGGATGCTGATTTTATACTGTCAAGTTTTTCAGCACAGGAAAAAAAATAATGACTTATTTCATTGAAATTTAAGAATACATTCTGCAGGTTGAGTGGATTTGGATAGTAATGTTCATATTAATATATTTAGCACATTCTAGGCAAAGATGTAGCAAAAAATAGCATAGAAAAGAAGAGAATGCAAGAAGGAAAGGCTAAAGAGGAGAACCCATTACTGCTCATCAGAACCTCAGAGCTGTGAAAAGAGGCAGAAACCCCCTCAAGGCATTTAGAAAGACGATGTTATATAGATGAAAGTTCTACTTAAAGATATTCCAATGTTAAGGTCATTCAAGATAATCAGAGGAACTGGATCATAGGTTGCTGTATAATAAGAGATATATTTTAAATAATACCTAATATGATCAAATGGCTAAACATGTTCTATTTTATCTAATATGAAGCTTAAGTATGCTTCTGAATTTTGTAATCCCAGTGAAATGCACCTTTGGAAATATAATCATGTATTCTTTTGCTGTTGAATCTTGAAGCCAAGAAATCTGTAGGATTATATATTCTTCAGAGATCAGAAATTTTATTAATCCAAATAGGAAAAGGATTTACTTTAAACTCCTTCTAATCTACAGATTTAAGAAGTCATTCTAAGGTACAAGTATTAAGAAAGTGCATATAATGCATCAAACATTGTAGTTATGTTTAAGTATAAAAGTTCAGATTTCAACCTTTTCAACAATAATAAAGCAGACTGCATGCTTGGAGTGACCAATAAGTGATGGTGCTTTATTTAATTGTTTACATAATAATTAATAATGTTTACATACTGAAAAACCCCTCCTTTATTTTATTGTAAGTTGAATCTAAATTTTATTTCCCTTCTTTTGAGAATCTTTCTCCTTCATAGGAGGAAAAAATGACTTCAGGATCAGTCATAATCACTTCTATCTAGTCATGATAATCCAATTACTTTCTTTTAGACCCTTGTCATCTTCATTATTTTGCATACTCTGCCTGTTTCCCTTCTTTTGAGAGTCTTTCTCCTTCATAGAAGGAAAAAAAAGACCTCAGGATCAGTCATAATCACTTTTATATATCTGACCACAAATATATAAAAGAAAGCCACCAGTAGGTTCTAAAAAAGCTTCTCTGCATCTCCCCAGATAATAACTTGGATCCATCTGCATATCAGATGTCAGGCACAGAAAAAAAAAGTATAGTCATGGGCCCTTGAATATAACTAAAATAGGCCCACTAACTATCTACAAAATGGAGACCCCCAAATCTTCATCTGTACTATTCCAGCCTTTAGGTTCATGATTAGTCAACAAATTGTTTGACTTTATATGTTAACTCTTCTTTCAGCCACCAGGTTCCAGATGCTAACATGATGCCAATTGGACTTCCCTGGGCAGATGACCCCACCAATGTGTCCTGGAGCTCTGCTTACCTAGAGCCCTGCCCCACCAGGGAAAGAGAGACAGGCTGGCAGTATGGATTGACCTGTCAAAGCCCATGTTCAGTGGGGAAGCAATTATAGAAGCCAGACCTCCCACCTTCTGCACCCCATAATGTCCCTTTATCCATGCTCCCAGAGGGATAAAGAATAGGAAAGCTATGAGGGGACGGGAGGAGATAGGAAGTTCTGGTGATGGGAATTGTGTGGAGTTGTACCCCTCTTATCCTATGGTTTTTGTCATTGTTTCCTTTTTATAAATAAAATTTTAAAAAACTACTCTGTTCTTGAAGAGGCATGTGAGGGATTTGAGTTCTTAGCAGAATAATTTAATTCTGCAGATATGTATTTGTATATATATTTTACTGCATTAATAAATATCTTAATTAACTTGCTTCTAGGTGTTTTTTTCCTGTTAACTGATGTTATATTTTTTTCAGAACTAATTTAACTCTCACATTATACATCTTATAACTGGGTATTAGAGAAATTATTAGGATAAATTATGACAGGCTAGTCTTTATCAATACCTATGGAACAAAAGCTCTACAGAGTCAAACTTCTTCCCTTCAATCAACCTGAAATTACGTACTTACACATTTACAAATGGATACTCATTGTAAGAAGGACAAGTGATTTGTGAAGTACAGCTTCAACTCTTAAGTAGTATGGAATTCCAATTTATTTGGCATAAAACTGGACATCCCACCTCCCAAATATAACCACATTAGTTCTCACAAGTCTTAATAGACAGTATATCTGCCTCTGTTTTTTATTTTTTCAGTTTCATGTGTATCAGATTCTACATTTGAATGAAACCATTTCATTTAGTTGTCTTTAATCTCTTTATTTATTTTCACTTAGCATAATCATCTCCAGTTCCATCCATTTTGTCCCAAAGAACTCAATTTCATCTTACTGATTGCAGAGTAGTATTCCATGGAATATATATATATATCTTCTTTTAAATTTTTTTATTACCTTTATTTATTTATTGGATGGAGACAGGCAGAAATTGAGGCAGAAGTGGGTGATAGAGAGGAAGAAAGAGAGAAACTTGCAACACTGCTTTGCCATTTGCAAGCTTTTCCCCTACAGGTAGGGTCTGGGGGCTCAAATCCAGGTCCTTGTGCATTGTAACATATGCTCTCAACCAGGTGCACCACCACCCAGCGCCTGCTATAACTTCTTTAACCAGTTATTTGTTTATATGTATCTATGCTGCTTTCACTCTTTTGCTAATTGTGAATAATGCAGCTATGAATATAACATCCCTTTGAATTAGTGTTTTAGTGTCCTTTAGATATATAATTAAGAGTACCATTTCTAGATCAAAAAGGTAATTCCATTTTTATTTGTTTAAGTCATCCAAATGGGATACATCAGTTTGCATTCCCACCAGCAGTGTATCAGAGTTCCTTTTCTCGTACAACCTCACCAAGACCTGTTATTCCCCCACTATCACCATTACTATTGGAAGTTCTAGCCATAGCAATCAGGCGAGAGGAAGGAATTAAAGGGATACTGATTGGTAGATAAGTCAAACTCTCCCTATTTGTGAATGATATGATAGTATACATAGAAAAACCTAAAGAATCCAGCAGGAATATTTTGGAAATTATTAGGTAATATAGTAAGGTGACAGGCTACAAAATTAACATACAAAAGTCAGTGGCATTCCTTTATGCAAACACTAAGTTGGAAGAAGGAGAAATCCAGAAATCAATTGCTTTTACTATAGTAAAAAAACAATAAAATATCTAGGAATAAACTTAATCAAAGAAGTGAAAGATTTGTATACTAAATTTTATGAGCCATTATGCACAGAAATAGGAAAAGATACAAAGAAGTGGAAAGATATTCCATGTTCATGGGTAGAAAGAATTAAAATCATTAAAATGAATATACTACCTACCCAGAGCTACATACAAATTTAATGCAGTCCCCACCAAGACCCCAACCACATTTTTAGGAGAATAGAACAAAAGTTACAAGTGTTTATCTGGAACCAGAAAAGACCTAGAATTAACAAAGCAATCTTGAGAAGAATGAACAGAACTGAAGGCATCATATCTCAAATTGTATTATAGGGCCATTGTAATCAAAACTGCTTGTTACTGGAAAATTAATAGACACACTGACCAGTGGAATAAAGAGCCCAAGCATAAGCCCCCACACCTATGGACATCTAACATCTTTAATAAAGGTGCCCAGACTATTATCCTAAGGTACCAAACACAACCATCTAAAAGGATTTATGTATACCTATGTTCATAGCAGCACAATTTGGAATAGCCAAAACCTGGAAGCAACCTAGGTGTCCAAAAACAGATGAGTGGCTGAACAAGGTGTGGTATATATACATGATGGAATACTACTCAGGTATTAAAAATGGTGATTTCACCATTTTCAGCCCATTTTTGTTGGAGCTTGAAAAACTCATGATAAGTGAAATAAGTCAGAAACAGAAGGATGAATATGGGATGATCTCACTCACAGGCAGAAGTTGAAAAGCAAGATCAGAAAAGAAAACACTAAGCAGAACTTGGAATAGAGTTGGTGTATTGCATGAAAGTAAAAGACTCTGGGCTGGGTGGTGGGGGAGTGAGTATTCAGTTCCGAGAACATGATGGCAGAGGACCCAGTGGGGGTTGTATTGTTATGTGGAAAACTGGGAAATGTTATGTATGTACAAACTATTGTATTAGTATGTCAACTGTAAAACAGTAATCCCACAATAAAAAAAAATAAGAAAAAAACCCCTAAATTTTGTAAGGTATTTGACAGAAAAAAAAAATTCCTGGGAGTCTGGTGGTGGTGCACCCGGTTAAGCGCACATGTTGCAATGTACAAGGACCCAGGTTCGAGCCCCTAGTCCCCACCTGCAGAGGGAAAGCTTTGCAAGTGATAAAGTAGTGCTGCAGGTGTATCTCAGTCTCTGTCCCTCTCTATCTCCCCCTTCACTCTTAATTTCAGGCCGTCTCTATCAAATAAATAAAGATTAACAAAAATTAAAAGAAAAACTATTTCCTAGTTCACTTTGTCATTTGTTTTACAACCTCTGCAATTTAAACAATGCTATCTTCCAGGTGTATAGACTAGCATAATAGCACATTTTAGGGTCTCATATTTCAAATAGTGCAATTTATAGAACTAGTAATTTTTTGTTGTGACTTAAAAAGAAGAAAAATAAAAATACAAATACTATGAATGTAGGAAAGAGAAACCTTCTAACACAGTGAATTTTATTCATTTAAGATAATTATACTACATTTGAAATATCTGTATGCTGAATGACTTTCAGTTGTAATTTTTACAAAGTGATCTGTTTTAAATTACATCAAATACAGTAAATGTGCAGTTTAAATACCAACTATTAAAATTGCAACACTTTCATTTTATAATAATAAAGTAACTGGTCTCTATAACAAACCACTTTTCAAAAAATTTTTTTTAACAACTAACCTTTTTTTTAAAAAGATTTTATTTATTTATTAATGAAAGATAAAGGAAAGAGACAAAGGAACTGAGCATCTTTCTGGCATTTGCATTGCTGGGGATCAAACTTGGAACCTCATGCTTGACAGTCCAACACTTTATCTGTTGTGCTACTCCCAGAGTTCCCAAAACATTATTTTTTTGTATTATCTTTATTTATTTATTGGACAGAAACAAACATAAATTCAGAGGGAAGGGGAAGGTAGAGAAGAAGAGAGACAGAGAGATACCTGCAACACAGCTTCACCACTTGCAAAGCATTCCCTTTGTAGGGGAGCACTGGGGGCTCCAACCCAGATTCTTGTGCACTGTAACATGAGCACTCAACCAGATGTGCCACAACCTGGTCTCCCAAAACATTATTTTTCAAAATCTCAAAACCAACTTTTTTTTTTTACAAGAGTGCTCATATTGTATGTGTATGCTGCCATTGCTCATATTCAGTATTTATATTTTATAAGACTATAATAATCCTGAAAAAGCTACTAAATTCACAGTTTGATGTTTATCTCTGGCTTAAAACAGTCTTCAAACACCTTGTCAGAATCTGCGAGTGTATTGCTTTAGGCAAAAGTTCCTAACAATGAATGCACCACAGATACAGAAGAAAGCCTTATATCAAATGTGCTGTCTACTCTTTTTCTTACCTTTAAACATGTAGAGACCTAGAAATTTGAGTCCAAGATTTAATATAGAAAACACTGTTTTTTACCAAGAACAGAGATTACATTTACACACTAGCTCCTGTGACTTTTCTTCTATGATTATATATAGCAATAATAGCAAAAAAACAATTACCAGTATTGAGTAAGAGTCACTCTCTCCTAAAGAGACATTAATTTTAGAGGATTCTTTAAACTTCTCAACTTGTGTTTGATAATCAGAATTATACTAAAAGTCACAGAAAGCAGTTTAACTAATTATAGCTATGTATTAATTCAAACAAGAAATATTTACTAAAAAATGAGAATTAAAAACTGATTATGGCAATATGAGTCTTCTTAGGTCACCAAGTGATGGAAGATTCTTTATAAGTTAGTAGTAATTGTCACATCTTTCCAATAACCATGTACTGCTTGAAGGAATGGGGAGCATAAGGACTGAGAAAACTATAGGACTACTGATCAGCATAATCACTTCTTTTAAATATATGCCTGTTATTTCACTATATTTCCCACAGTCTGGTTTTGTATGAATAAATATATTTAAATTAAAGGATATTTTATTTTTCCTGTCATAATAAATAATCCATTTTAATATGTATTTCTTTATGTATCCTTCAGTATGCCTAGATGACATTCTATAATTAGAATTTTATATTAAAAGAGATTATCATTTTACCAACTGAACTATGGTAAGGTCTGATGTGGGATCAGAGACACTGTTCCTATGTCATGGAGATCTTGAGAAAGTTAAGGGAGTTGACTCTTCAAAGGAATGTACCCAAAGATTAATAATAATAACAATAACAATAATAATAATAATAATAGAAAAATAGAGGGCTGGGGAGTCAGCTCAAAGGACCCAGGCTGAATCCCCTGCACCACCAGAAGCCAGTGCTCTCCTCTCTCTCTCTCTCTCTCTCTCCCTCTCTTTCAGTCCCAAGTAATTTTTAAAAAGGGACACTGTACAGATCAAGCTGAAAGTGATGATGACACTACTCTTGTGACTTTCAGAGAAAAAAGGTAATGGCTTTATATTTAAGCCAGAACAAAAATTTGCAAATAGTAAGTTATTTAGAAAGACAATATGTGTACTCATTTTGTAAGCAGATGTAGTTAAGTTAGCATATGAGCTGTCAAAGTTGGGCTTCTCTGCAATAGGGTCTTATACCAAACAGCAAAGCTATCACTCTTGAGCCAATTGCAACTACAATCAAATTTACAGACCTCTGGCAGATCAACACCAGACATAGCATATATCACACACCCCAGTGTGCTTTTTCTAAGCTGTCCAAACTCTTGTACTTCAACACCCTGCTCTGCAGAACTGGGAACTCCATCTCTGCTCTCTACCTCAAATTAGGGATCTGGCTACAATCTTTGTACCTCACATAAAGTGTTTCTCTATCTCTTTCTGCCCCCACACCATAACAAATAAATCAAGTAAATGTGAAACATCACCACTAAATTACATTAAAAGGCAATAATGTTAACATCTCTAACAATTTGCAAAAATGTGAAATTAGCTATATTGGAAAACTGTCTCAGTGGAATGGAAACTTGATATCTGAGCAGTCATGAGACTTAATATATGCATTATATTACTGAAGTAGGTAAGCTAGTTAACTGAAAGGTCAGACACTGATGCAATCATCTCTGATGGATTGTCATTAATAACTAGTTTAATATAAGAAATAACAGTTATCTCTGCATACAGACCACCAGATTTTATTAGACAAAAAATACAAAAAAAAATGCAGTGGTAAAAAGAGATTCAGAAGATAAATTAATTTATTAATTTATTTTCCTCCAGGGTTTTTGCTGGGGCTCGGTGTCTGCAATATGAATCTACTGCTACTGGAGGGAATTTTTCCCCTTTTGTTGCCCTTGTGGTTTACTGTCATTATCATTGTTGTTGTTATTGCTATCATTGTTATTGGATAGGGCAAAGACAAATCGAGAGAGGAGGGGAAGACAGAGAGGGAGAGAGAAAGACAGATACCTGTAGACCTGCTTCACCACTTGTAAAGCAGACCCCTTGAAGCGGGGAGCTGGGGACTCGAACTGAAATCCCTATGCTCATCCTTGTGCTTTGTGTCATGTGCATTTAACCTGCTATACTACTGTCAGGCCCCCTATTGAGGGCATTTACCACTGAACTATCCAGTTCTCACTTAGGGGTTGATTTAATTATCCTGATCCCACATATATTTTCTATTTCTCCAGTACATTTTCTGGAAACCTCAAAACATTTTGCCAAGGCATAGTTTAATTTTATACTTCTGCTTTTTTATCCAGTATTTTTTATAGTATTGTTGAACAAACAAGAAAAAAATAGAAAATAATTTTGAAAATCCAGTTTCAGTTACAGTTTCTCTTCATTTAACCATTGCTAGAATATTGGCAGGATTCTAGCTCCACTGATGAAGTCTTTCTCAGTGTTTGTGGTTTTTGTCTTTTGAATATTACAAAATCAGTACAGTTTTAATTCAATGTTATAGCTTAAAATTAATTATTTAATGGTGCCCTACAAAATTATAAGATTCTATGGACATAGTTTCACATAAAGTTCCAGACTTATCCCATCACTCAATTTTTTGTACCCTGCCCTCCATAGTTTTCCAAAGTGTAAAAGACAATTTGGCGGCTGTTTTTTTAATATTATTGCTTTAAAATATTTTAATACTATTGATTATATTTTAAATATTTTAATGTTATTGATTATATTTTAAAATGTTTTAATACTACTGATTTAAAATCAACTCTCTATTGCATATATAATTGCTGATTTTCGTGGGTTTTAAAGATAGAGCTGTAGTTGCTATTATTGGCTAGAATGGTTAAGTACAACACATACAATTCCAGTCTTCACTAAAGTCCTAATATAATACCACATAAAACCCTCAAATTATTAAATAGTGATTTATGAGATAATAAGCTACTAAAAGTGTATATTAACAGTATTTCCACCACCAAAGGTCTGTGTCCTTCCCCCCTACTGCCTACAGTGAAGCTGAATATCTACCTTTACCTTCCACCCAGAGATTTTTACTTTGGTGCTGTACTTCTTATGAGAGGGGAAAATCAGATCGCATGTCTCAAACTTATTTATGCATAAACCATAGTTCTGAGTATATGTTCCTTCAATCGAAGCACTTCACATTGGTAATCATATTGAATTTTAACAGTGGGCTCAAATTGTTAATACATTTCTAATAATATGTTATTTGAAATATTAAATCTCTTAAAAGCTTAGACTAGGGAGAACAGAAGCAACTGGTGGCATTACTTTATAAGATACAGCTATATGAGCCTATATTTCTCCCAATCCTGGAACCTCTAGGGTGTGGCTCACTTCCCTGCATGCTTCTATCAAGTCATACCAAATGATATTGCATCTGACGATTCCAACCTAATCAAAGCAATGAGTACTATCTCAGCATGCTTCACTTCAGACTATGTCCAGAGACGTCAGGCATGGAATGCCAACCCATCACCCTCATCACTCAGGTGAGACATTTCCTTTCATGGTATTCTCTAATTCCATTCCAGGAGGTTCACTTCCTAACAAAGTCCCAAAACCTAGATATAGACCAGGACCTGTAAGATAGAGGATATGTTCACATGTATTCATAAAGTAGGGCAAAATATATACCTGAAAACAAAAATACACTATAGTCTGTATCAAGTTCATAATGAAATAGTGTCCATTTAGACTTAGACAACCTTCTCACCTACTTCCTATTACAGTTCTTTCACTCACTCCAAAGCTAACTTATCAAAGCAAGGACTGCAAAAGCTGAATAAGGGCAAGGGACTAGCATACTTTAACTATGACTCTTTAGTCACTATCAGGCCATTCCATCAGCTGAACTGGAGTTGGTGTATTGCACCAAACTAAAAGACTATGGGGTTGGTGTGGGGGAGAGTACACATCCAAAAAGTATGACAGAGGACCTAGTGGGGGTTGTATTGTTATGAGGAAAACTGAGAAATGTTATGTACAAACTATTGTATTTACTGTTGAATGTAAAACATTAATCCCCCAATAAAGAATTTTCTTTAAAAAAATGGTCTTCCTTAAAAAAGAGTATTCTGTGATTTTCTCCTAAGTCAGTACCACCCATTCTGTAATTTTTCTGCCAATGGCTGTCTGAACTTTTAGAAGACTTAATAAAAGTTGATAGCCTATATGATCAGAACTTACTCTCCTCCTCAATAGTAAATGACTGATTGACTGAAAGGTCAAGAGAATGAAAGAATCCAATCATGCCAACAAG
The DNA here is from genome assembly GCF_950295315.1 of Erinaceus europaeus. NCBI lineage: Eukaryota > Metazoa > Chordata > Mammalia > Eulipotyphla > Erinaceidae > Erinaceus > Erinaceus europaeus. The sequence continues at coordinate 68,526,437 of NC_080169.1, read as the reverse complement.
AGTAACAATCAAGTACGCTCTTATGCGAGGTATGGCAATAGCACATACATTGCCACCAACACACTACCACCACCTACCTGGTCAAAAGTGTTTACAGCTTTTTACTAGCTGAAAGATTCCTCCTGATTATAGAAATGTTAAAATGAGATTTTTTTTAATTGAAAAAATATGATATTGAAACAAATGTCAGAAGGTGGATTAGCAAGATAGAAAAGGATTTTATGGCTGTTTTTTTTTTTTTTGTGTGTGTGTATGGGTGTGAAAGAAATAGATAAAGCATGTAATTCAGGGCTGTTCCTTCCCCTTCTACTAATAGGGAATAAAAGAATTTACACAGTCACTATAGGCCCCACCCTAATTAGAACTATCATGGGAGTAGCTAGTGAAGAGTTTCAGTTAGATTTTAATTTATGGTAAAAATTATATTCAGATAATTATTAATAACTATTTATAAAGTGTGCCCAGTACTATTCTAGGTGATCAAAATGCAAGTATAAATCAATAGGACTAGTGAGCTTGCCTCCTTTATTGAGTAAAGTTCATAATATTGAAAACAATTAACATGTAAATCCATAGTAATTAGTTTTGTGATAGCAGACCAAGGGGATAGTTTGGTTCAGTGAATTGTCTTTTAGATAGGTATTCAGGGAATGTCTCTGTGAAGAGTGATATTGTTGACAAATAGATGATACAGAGACAAATATATGCATAAGGAGTGGAAAATAATTTACAATTGTATTTTACTTTACATTTGTCATTTAAATTTCCTCAGGTAGGAAGATGTCAATTCATCTCAAAGCATAAATCCCTTCTATATCCCAACTCCAAATTTAAGGGAAAAAAATCATTTTCCTTGTTAAAAAATAAACTTTTCTGAGCTGTTAAGTAATAAAGCCAACATAGACCAGAAGATATATCCCTGATATGATTCAAGATATACTTCAAAATTAAAGTTAGGTGTATGTTATATATTTATTTACTGTTAGTGACAGAGAGTAGAGAGGGAGAGGGAGAAGGAGAAGGAAGGAGAGCATATGCATGCTAGAGAAAGAGAGAGAGGGAGAGGGAGAGGGAGAGGGAGAGACAGGCCACAGTACTAAAGTTTCCTTCAATACCCTGGGGGCCACGTTCAAGCCTAGGTCATACATATGGCAAAGCAGTACTTTATCCAGGGAAATGAACATTTTACAGAAGAAGGACAAATGTGATCTATCTCTTAAATATTTACTGTAAATAATTATCTATCAATGTTTCCTCAATATTTTTATTGGTAAGGGGAATTGATTGTTTTAATGTAAAATTCTCAAACTATAAGTCTGTGGGTTTTAAAGAGATTTACTTTCCCAACCTCAACAAAAGCTTTAACTCAAAGGAACAGGGAAAAGAGTTTCATTTAAGTGTCACTTGGTGGCAGTATAACAAAATTGCTATTGAAGTTCTTGACATTGGAAAAGAAAGCTCTTTATAGAATAGATTTGTGGAAAACAATGTTAGAACTATATTTCAATCAATAAATTTATAAGTTAAGTTGTGTGTTTTCTACTTACTGAGAAAAACGTTTGTTAATATGAAGCCTTCAGGGTTCCACAGCAGCTCTTTCATAAAAGAAGAGTACAGAAAAAGAGAGACAAAGAGAGATAAAGATGTAAGATATTGAAGCATCCCCCAGTACAGTGGGGCCAGGCTCAAACTGGGTTGTGTGTATGGCAAAGGGCGTGCCTTCCCATATTAGTTATCTTCCTGGCCTTGGAAAAAAAAGTTTAAACTGTATCTTTATGAATTCATTATCCATTTAAAAAGGCATACTGTTTATACTGCATGCCAAAAACAGAGTTAAGAATTGGAGGGTAACAATAGTAGTAACTGCCCCACTCTTTGAAGGGAAGCTGGGTGACTCAGACAGGTCCTGAAATGAGTGCAGCCTAGAGTTTCCTAGCTGTGACCTTTAGACTGATAGGGATGTTACACAGGCTCCTGTGCTAAATACAAAGACATGAGTCAGATCAATGGGGTTTACAGTTAACAGTGTTTATATATTTTTCCCATATCTGGGAGCTACTCTCTGCCCTGATCCAGCTTTCTATTCCTATTTCCAACTCTGGCACTATCTTCCCAGACAATACTTTCAGCCTACCTGCATGTTAGCTGTTGGGCCCAGGCAAATATTGTCATGGGCCCCTTGGAATATCCCTAAAATAGACTCCCTAGCCTCTTTCAAGATGAAGACCTCAAATCCCACCTGCTATATTCTTACCTTTAGATTCCTGATCATTAAACACTTTGTTCTGCTTTGTATCTTAATGCTTTTCAGTCATCAGGCTTCAGTTGCTACCATGATGTTAACCTGCAGACAATCTCACCAATGAGTCTTAGAACCCCCACATCCCACTTGGAAAGATAGAGACAGGATGGGTGTATGGATTGACCTGTCAACACACAAAGCCAGCCAGTGGAGAAGCAAGTACAGAAGGGAGACCTCTCACCTTCAGCATTCCATAAAGATCTTTGGTCCATACTTCCAGAGGGATAAAGAATATAGAACGTTATGATGGAGAGGATGGGATATGAAATTCTGGTGGTGGAAACTGTATGGAATTGTACCCCTCTTAATCCACAATCTTATTGATCATTATTAAATCACTACTAAAAAATCACTTTGCAAAAAAAAAAATTAGATCGGGAGTCGGGCTGTAGCACAGCCGGTTAAGCGCAGGTGGCGCTAAACTCAAGGACCGGGGTCAGGATCCCGGTTCGAGCCCCCGGCTCCCCACCTGCAGGCAGGTCCCTTCACAGGCGGTGAAGCAGGTCTACAGGTGTCTGTCTTTCTCTCCCCCTCTGTCTTCCCCTCCTCTCTCCATTTCTCTCTGTCCTATCCAACAACAACGACATCAATAATAACTACAGCAATAAAACAACAAGGGCAACAAAAGGGAATAAATAAATAAAATTAAATTAAAAAATTAGATGACTGTTTTGGTTCCCAATCTAACTAGTGTTTGCAAGAAGAGGAAATTCAAAACTTACATACACACATAAGGCCACAGGAGGAAGATACCTGCTATAAGCAAGGAGAGAAACCTGAGAACAAATCAGTGCTTCCTTCATACTGGTCTTGTATCTTTTGCCTTTAGAATATTGAGGAAATAAATTCCGGTTGTATAAGTGACCAGTCTGTGGTATTTTATTACGACTTCCTGTATATACTAATATATTCTCTAATTCTCAGGACTAATATCCTAATAAAAATATCAAAGAAAAGCAGTTATATGGTTCTATGATAAATACATAGCGTATAATGGGATCTTGACAGGGGTATACATTATTTCAGATAATGGTGGGGATTTCACCTGAAAGAATTTGGCTTGGATCTTTTCAGGTGAATAGAAATTTTTCAGTCAGAGAATAGTAATGGAGTGGGGTGGATACATGGAATGGGGTGAAGCTGCAAACATAAACAGATAACCAAGGGAATACATGCAGTGTTGTGACGCTGGGTCCATACTCCCAGAGGGATAAAAAATAGGAAAGCTATAGGGGGAAGGGATGGGGTACAGAGTTCTGGTGGTGGGAAATGTGTGGAGTTGTACTCCTCTTATCCTATGGTTTTTGTCAGTATTTCCTTTTTATAAATAAAAATTAAAAAAAAATCTCAAGTTGTATTAAATTTCTCATGCCAGCAGAAAATCCTCAGAAATTACACTGGGAGTAGATTTAGGAAATGCCTTCTAAGTCACATAAAGAAAAATATTTTTGTCCAAACTATCAATTTCTTGAAAGGTTCACAATCAATGAAATATAAATACCTATTTAAATAAGCCAAAACAGACTTGGGAGATGGGGCAAAAGACAACAAGGACAGAAACAATGGCAATATTAGCACTTTGCAATGACAAAGTAATTTTTTAAAATTTTTTTAATATTTATTTTATTTATTGATTCCCTTTTGTTGCCCTTGTTGTTTTATTGTTGTAGTTATTATTGTTGTTGTCATTGTTGGATAGGACAGAGAGAAATGGAGAGAGGAGGGGAAGACAGAGAGGAGGAGAGAAAGAGAGACACCTGCAGACCTGCTTCACCGGCTGTGAAGCGACTCCCCTGCAGGTGGGGAGCCGGGGTTCGAACCGGGATCCTTATGCCGGTCCTTGTGCTTTGCGCCACCTGCGCTTAGCCCGCTGCACTACAGCCCGACTCCCCGACAAAGTAATTTTAATCTTTCTAATATCAAATCACTCAAAGAAAAATAGTTAAAAGTTATAGGAAGTTCACTGTCTTAAAATACCACTTTCTTAGGATGAACAGATTTTCTTTTCTTTTTTTATCTTTACTTATTTATTTGATAGAGACAGCTGGAAATTGAGAGGAAAGGGGGTGACAGTAAGGGAGAGAGACAGAGAGACACCTGCAGCCCTGCTTCACCACTCGCAAAGCTTTCCCTTTGCACGTGGGAACCAGGGGCTCAAACCCGGGTCCTTGCACACTGTAATATGTGCACACAATCAGGTGTGCCACCACTTGGCCCCCAGCAGAGTTTATTTTCAACTAACTAAATTAAGAAAACAATTTTAACATTAAGTTTATATAAGGGAAATTGAGTCATTTAATGAGTTACTTTGTCCATCTCACTTTGTGTACAAGTTACCTAAATAAGCTTCAATAGCAAAATTAGGTCAAGTAAATTCAAATTAATAAGGTCAAGACAAGGCATACCAATAAATCCAAAATGAAAAATCCATAGTTATTCCAAGACAGGCTATTTTACTTCTAAGTGATCTCCTCCTCTACCTTTTACTTCTTACCTCATCCCTTGTTACTTATCCTCAGACTAGGATCCAACCACACTGGCCTCCATAGTCCCAAACCGTGGAAACTCCAAAGCTCCTCAAGCTCCTGATGTTATGTGAAAGAGAAACCCTACAACTTGTGTATTTCTTCTCCATCTTAACCCAAATTCTAACATTGGGTGTCTATTCTAATACTACAGTCTTCTCCACTAATAATATAGCCTTTTCTGACTGTTTCACTTCCATTTAATAGCTTACATATTTTATTTAATTATTGTTTGCCAAACTCTTCCCCCTTAAATACAGTCTTCCTAAGGACTAGGACTTTTGTTTTGAAGCTAGGCAGTGGCACCATGTAGTTGGGTGCACACATAATAGTGAGCAAGGATCTGGGTTCAAGCCCCTCCCCAACTCCTGGGGGGAAAGTTTTGTAAGTGGTGGAGCAGGGCTACAGGTGTCTCTGTCTCTCTCCTTCTCTATCACCCCTCCCTTCTCAATTTCTGACCCTCTCTATCCAATAAATAAATAAAGATAATTTTTTTAAAACATAATAAAAAGAGAATTTTAGTCTTTTAAATTTTAGTCTTGGTGAGTCGGGCTGTAGCGCAGCAGGTTAAGCGCAGGTGGCGCAAAGCACAAGGACCGGCATAAGGATCCCGGTTCGAACCCCGGCTCCCCACCTGCAGGGGAGTCGCTTCACAGGCAGGCGGTGAAGCAGGTCTGCAGATGTCTATCTTTCTCTCCCCCTCTCTGTCTTCCCCTCCTCTCTCCATTTCTCTCTGTCCTATCCAACAACGACAACAACAATAATAACTACAACAATAAAACAACAAGGGCAACAAAAGGGAATAAATAAATAAAATAAATATTTAAAAAAAATTTTAGTCTTTAGTTACATTTAATAAATATTGTACTTGGGTAGTATGGGGAAAATTGTGGCTCATTCTATGAAAGTATGTGAAGACTGAAAAATGAAAACTTGGGCAATGTATGCTAGTTAAATATTAACTTACTCCTTTGGTTTTTGGCAAATGCTATCTTTCATCTTTGTGTCATTCTTTTCTCTCATTATTTCATAGAAAGGGGAAACACAAAGTAGAACTCTGACTGGTTTTGGTGTATTGCACCAAAGCAAAGGACTCTGGAAGGGAAGTGTGGGTGGGACTTTCTGGTGCTAGTGCATGATGATGGGTGAAGGAGGACCTAGGCTGGGGATTAGAGTGTTTTGCAGAAAATCGAGAATATTTAACCGTGTGTCAGTAACTCTATTTACTATAGGCCATTAATCCTTCTGATTAAAAAAATTTTAAAAATACAGAAATTAATTAGTTTAGTCAGGTAGTTGGTAAAAATCTGTTTGACGGTCGGGAAAACTACCTAATCACCTTCATTTCTTTTAAATTAAATAAAATATCACGATTGAAAAAAATTTATTCCTTAGGTTTGTTTCTTTTTTCTTTATTCATCACTTTCTAGTAGATCTTATTTTATATAATAATAATATACTACTCATATTTGAATAGGTGCAGTGCATTATAGTTTGCAAAATATTTACATATATAATGTTTCCTTTGGCTCACTGAATGATACACAGTCAGGTCTGTGCATCTATAAATGCACTTATATAAATATAACTATACATTTGATTTTGAAGACATTTTACTGTGTTCTAAAGAAAATAAGACTGATTGTCTAGCTTATTTTTGTGGTGCTAGAACTTTGAGCATACATGTTCTCACCACTCCTAGATCTATTTTTTCACTTTTTATTTCAGAGACAGTGAGAGGAAGAGACAAAGAAGGAGAAGAAAAGCTAAAGGGAATGACACCACAGTGCTACTCAACTTCCTTGGAGCACCTCTATAGATAAGATAAAGGAATAATAAACCAAAATGTATAAATAATTCACTATGCTCAGCAAAAAAATAAAATAAAAATAAGGAGAGAACAAGTATAGACTCTAGCAAAGAGCTCAAAATGGCCAAAACACATATGAAAAAAGTGCTGAGTCACTGGTTATCAGAGAAATGCAAATAAAGACAACAATGAGATACCATTGTTCACCTGTGAGAGTGCTGTACATTATAAAGAATAGAAACAGCAAATGGAGTGGGAAGAAAACAAAATGGTTATGCAAAAAGACTTTCACACCTGAGGTTCCAAGGTCCCAGGTTTAATCTCCAGCACCACTATAAACCGGAGCTGGGTATTCCTCTGGCCTTTATATTTCTTGTGATCTCTCTCTCCCCATCTCTCTCTCTCTCATTGAAATAAAATAAGTAAAATGTTAGAAGTGAGAGAGAGAAGCAACAAGCTTTGGAGAGAGTATAAAGAAAAAGAAACACTTCTACACTGCTGATGAGAATGTAAATTGGTGCATCCCTTGTGGAAAATTATCTAGAGCTTCCTCAGAGTGAGAAGAGCAAATACAGATGCTCTCACTCACAGATAGACTGTACAAAACAAAGCAAATCATGCTGCTATGAACATAAATATACTATTCTCATAGGAGTGAAGTGTCTGTTGGTTTTTTGAATCCCTTCTTTCATGAATATTCTGTTCATATCCTCTCTTCAATTTTGGATGGTGTCATTTTTGTTGCTGTTACTAAGTTTGGTAAGCTCTTTATATATTTTGGTCATTAGCCTCTTGTCTGATTATAACTATGTTCATAGAAATATAATTTTTAATATCCAGAACCTGGGAACAATCTAGGTGTTCAACAACAAATAAGTGACTGAGAAAGTTGTGGTTTATATACACAATGGAATACTACTCAGCTATTAAGAATGATGAATTAACTTTTTCACCTCAATTTGGATGAAACTTGAATGAGTCATGTTAAGTGAGATAAGCCAGAAAGAGGATGACTATGAGATGATCTCACTCATAGGCAGAAGTTGAGAAATAAGAAAGGAGAAACACATGGGAGTCAGGCCGTAGCACAGCGGGTTAAGCGCACGTGGAGCAAAGCGCAAGGACCAGCCTAAGGATCCTGGTTCGAGGCCCCGGCTCCCCACCTGCAGGGGAGTCTCTTCACAGGCAGTGAAGCAAATCTGCAAGTGTCTCTCTTTATCTCCCCCTCTCTGTCTTCTCCTCCTCTCTCCATTTCTCTCTGTCCTATCTAACAACGACGACATCAAAAACTACAACAACACTAAAAAGACAACAAGAGCAACAAAAGGGAAAACAAATAATAAAAAAGAAAGTTTAAAAAAAAAGAAAGAAGAAACACAAAGTATAACTTGGACTATGTTTGGGGTATTGCATCAAAGTAAAGGACTTTAGGGATGGGGGGAGCACTTTCAGATCCTGGTGTATTTTTTTCAGTGTCACTGAATTTTGATTATTAGATGGGCATAATTTGGATAATGAATTATATACAGATTATTATGTACAATAAAATTATATACTAATATAGTATACTATGAAAGAGTTTGCATTTGATTTACAAAAGCTATTTATTCATTTGTACTACGTTAGATATTATATACTCAACTAAGCAGAGCTACTAATAAATGAACACTGGGTTAGACTTAAAAGAATACTTTTGATTTTAACTCTTTTTCAATTTACCACATGAACCTGATTTCAGTGTTTGATCATCCAGGCATTTGTCATTAAAAGGAAAACACACAAAAGAAATGTGACATGAATATATTTACATGATTTTGTCTTGTTGCCTTGAGATCATCTACTATCCAACATTTAGTCATATAGGCATAGTCCTTAAATTGAAATATTAGGTTGTCTAACATTTATTAAACATTGATCCTCTTAAAAAGTAGGCCCAACTACATTTATGTTCCAAAGGAACTTACTAGACGAAATAGTAATGAATAATGAAAGACAGAATAAGATATAACAGTGCTTCCATAACAGCACACCTTAAATGAGTGTACAAAAGATTTATTTTTCTTCCTATAAATATCTTTTCTTGGGATTAAAAGCCTGGATACCATGGTGATTACATAATAGGTACATGTACTGAATTAGCTAAAATATGTATTATTTCTATGTGTTATTAGAGACAGGAATAAAAGGTAATATAACTGAAAATTGAAAGACAAAGTAAATGCAAAAAGTGAACTCAGGAAACAGAATACACAGAGAGATATTTCTCTTCTAAATGCCTATTATGTGCTAGCAATAACGATGAAGCAGTGACCTACATTTCTCATTTAAGTTACATTTAATATTGGTAATCATATAACATTAACACTTTAAATGACAATCATATGGATAGTCATTTCAATTCATTAGATTAATTTAAGACAGTTATTGAGTTACTCATCTAGTAACCTTATTAAAGTCTAACCCATTGATTAAATGAGATTATAGCATAATATGAATTTTCCAAATAATAGAGATAAGAGAGTGAAGTTTGTAGACAGGGTCCCTCATTTAACTGTAACTTTTTAATTTAATGTTAACATTTTAGATACAGACAAAAGAGCCATATAGACAGGAAGACAGTGAAAGAGAACATAGCACCAAAGACTGCTTCAATGTTATGGGGGCCAGACTCAACCTCGATTGTGCACATGGCAGAGCAGTAGACTATTCAAATCAGTTATTTCTCCAGCCTAGGACATCTATTTTTTGTCACTTACATTTGATAATTCCTTTCTAATACTTTTTCTTCTTCACCTAGAAAAAAATAAATGATTCATTCACGCAACTGTTTGGAGTACAAGGATAATTAGGACCACTCAATCCACTTTTCTAATAATAAAGTATAGTGAGATGACAAAAATTACATAACTTATAGTGGTAGATACTGAAGCAGTCATCTTTCAGATATGATGGACTGCATCTCTGGGGCTTTACTTCTCCAGGATGAATTTTTCAGAGATAAAGAGGAATATAGAAAGGGAAAGACATGGGAGCCAGGCAGTGTCACACCTGGTTAAGCACATATAGTATGAAGTACAAGGCCCTGAGTTCAAGCCCCCTGGCTTCCCACCAAATCTTCACAAGTAATGAAATCTTCACAAGTGATGAAACAGGGTTGCAAGTGTCTCTTTCCCTCTTTTTATCTCCCCCTCCCTCTCAATTTATCTGTGTTCAATAAATAAATAAATAAATAAATGGGAAGGGAGACACCACAGCACAAAGTTCCTGCTAATGCAGACAATAGTCTCAAAACTGAGTGATACATACATCAAAACAAGTACACTATCCAGGTGAATTACTTTGCAGGCCCTCATGTGAGAAATTAAATTATCACTATAGTTGATGGCTTATTGAAACCTTACTTTATAATGGAGAATACGCAGTAATTAAAAGAGCTAAGGATAGAAGAGGCTAGCCTTGTCACCTGTAACTAAGGTAACTATCCTTAAGTGAATAGTTTTAAACAAAGGAAAAGTGTACCTAGCTGCCTCAAGCATTTCTAGAAAAGTAAAGATATGTCTGTCTCCACAGCTTCTTCAGGTATGTGAATTTGGGCAAATATTATTGGCAGAAAAGGTTGATTGATCAAAAGATATATATATATTGCATTGCTGGAGACAGCTTTTCAGATAGACAGGAAGATAGGGAGACCACACTACCAAAGCTACTCCCAGTGTAGTAGGGCTAGGGCTCAAACCCATGTTATGTATACGATAAACCAGGTGATTTATCAGATAAGCAATCTTGACAGTTTGCATTATTACTTTTTAGTTTTTTTAAGGGTAAGAGTCCCATCTTAGCTTTTAAAAATATTTTTGTTTATTTATTATTGGATAGAAACAGAAAGAAATTGAACGGGGGAGAGGGAGAGAGGGAAAGCGACAGAGAAACACCTGCAGCCCTGCTTCAACACTTGTGAAGCTTTTCCCCTGCAGGTGGGTATGAGGGGCATAAACCCAGGTCCTTGTGCACTGTAATGTGTGTGCTTAACCAGATGCACTACCACCTGACCCCTACTTTTGAGTTTTTAAAACATGGGTGAGTACTTAGTTCAAAGCGCTAAATGAGAGAATACATATTTGTAATAATGACAGCAGAACTCTGGTAGTGGTTGCTGTGAGATGCATACAGGTATGGATGTATATATATATAGGTATGAGTATAAACTACTAAAATGTTACAATACTGAAATCAACACTGTATCAATTTTACCTAGTTCTTGTGCTTAGCACTATGTGCCTTTAACCAGGTGAGACACTGCCCATTCCTTCAATTTTATCTGGGAAAGTATGCTCATCACCATGCAAAATGTCTTTGGTGTGAGCAGACTGTATTATGTGGGCACAAAATGAACTAAATCAGGGGAGCTCCAAATATAGTGCAATAGGGTTCTCTCTCTCTCTCTCTTTCTCTCTCTCTCTTTCTTCCTCTCCCTCTCCCTCTCCCTCCTTCCTCTTTCAAAACAGAGTAATGAGAAACCAGTCACGGAGTGATGTTACCAAGCATGTGCAAATTCCATGTTCCTTAGAAATGAATATATATATATTATATATAACTATTATATATTATATATATAATAGTTTTTGCTGTCACTACTCTTGGCTGACTTCTTCAGATTGAGTTAGATGAGACAGTGAGAAAGAGAAGGACAAAAGACCGCAATATCAAATCTTCTCAAATGCAGGTGGAACCATGCTAGAACCAGAGTAACCTTTATGTAAAACAGGTGCATAAACCTAGTAAGTTATTTTGCTGGTCCTGATCTTAATATTTTTGCCTAGGATGTATTAAACATTAATAAAATGTAAGAGATACTTAATCCATTAGAAATAATTATCAGGAATTCAGGTTTCAATAGCAATATCCTCAGTTTTTAAGACATTGTGAACCTCTGCAATAACATTATAGTCAACCAACCTTGCAGGATACAAAAAATGGATTTTTGGCACATATATAAACAAACTAAAAAAATTTCATTATATATCACTCTTATAAAATGGGATAAGTTGCATTTTAGATATTCACACACTATGTAAGGCCTTAAATATCCCCTTGTATCTAAGGAATAACTTGGTCTCTAAGATGACAGTTACAGAACAAAATAAATCACTCCTATTGCTTTCTGACTAGATATGTAAGTGTATCATGATGATAGACTTTAAATGTGAACCAGTTTCTTCCCAACAATCTCCAGTAGAATTCTATCTAAATAAATAAAAAAATATATTTTTAAAAAGCCAAGATGGGATCCTTAGCCTTTAAGAAAACCAAAAATAATAATGCAGACTGTCAAGATTGCTTATCTGATAAAACACCTGGTTTGTCAGACATATAACATAGGTTTGAGCACTAGCTCCACTACACTGGGGGTAGCTTTGGTAGTATGATCTCCCTATCTATCTGAAAAAGCTATATCCATTATTCTTAGTTATAAACACTTACCATTATTAGTTATAAACACTTTGTTATTATTCTTAGTTATAAACACTTCCAGATGTACCAGCCACAAACTTATTACCTACCATGGCCATATCATTCCCTCAACATAAAATGCATAGTATTATAGTCCTTTTACGGCATGCATTTCTTGAAATCTTTAAATTTCTACAAATAATGCTGAAAAATAAGTTTTTATAGAAGGCCCTTGTTTTGTCAGTATTTGTCAATGAAAAAACATTAAAATAAACTACTATGATAAAGAAAAGAGATTAGTCACTGTGATAGCATGATGGATACAGAGAAACAAGATTTCAAATAGTCCATTTTCCAGTGAAGGAAGCAGATATAGAGATTAACATTTAATGCAATGTGAAAGCATTACAGCAGCACTGTGCAGGAAGGATCATGGGAAAATAAATTAAATTTATTAATTTTACAAGCAGGACATACAAAAAGTTTCATAGGAAAACATAATTTTGTGACTGATGTTTCATTTTTGTTTGCTTATGTTAAGATATGTGTATGTACAGAATGAGGAATCTTTGAGATGCCTTCACAGAGAAGGTATTATTTATAAAAAATACGTTAAAGCCAACGATTCAAAATGCTTAAGCACACAGAAACACATGCATATGCAACTGGAAATCAGTTACTTTAATGCTGGCATTCTCACTGTATAGAAATTTACTAGGTATTCTGGACATATGTTGCGCTCTTTCTTAAAAAGAAGTTGAGCCAACTATATAGGCAAAAAGAACTTAAAATAAAGATCTTAAATTAATGAGAACTTGCTTCTAGGCTTTTATATGAAACCTGAAAAGAATAGCACAGTAAATTTCAAATAACCATTATCATTGATATAGCTATAAATCTAGGCTCTTTATAAGAAAAACTAAAGAATACAGACAGCCATGGAATTTTAACCTAATTTAAGTCACATTACTATGTTAGTGAATTTTATTATATATTTACCTCTCTAGCTTAACCTATATAAAAAGAAGTTAATAAATCTGTATTTTAAATTTTTGAAGATTTTATTTGCTATGTATTATATAATAAATTAAGGAAAATATTCTAATAATCTTTTACTTCCATTAAATAAATCATCGTAATGTTAGTTTTTCTTGGAAAAATAAATTCTAGATTTATTAGTGATCCAAAACCAATTAAGTTCAGTGTCATGGATATATTTTCAGATATTTAGCATCCTGTTTTTCTTTAATTACTAAAAACTGCAAGAGCCACTTTTAAAAACAACTCCCCTGACATCTTAGCAAAACTAATAATGAAATGCAACACCCAGGAATTTAGCTGTTGTGACAGATGCTGAAAACAAGAATGGAAGCTTCCTCATGCACTCGGCCCCCGTTTAGGCATGGTGATAAATAGCAGAATCTTAATACTTCAAAGAACCCTAAAATTTTACATTCAAACACCAAAGTTCTGGTAAAAGTTTAAGTATAAGGTTTTCATCTAAAATCACAGTAATATGTAATGATTTTTCTCCCCACATTGTTAAACTTTTGGAAAAGATAAAAGAAAAATTAAAGGAAGATCATTTAGAATATCAAGAAACATTAAAAGAAGCCAGGAAGCAGTCAGTGGCAGAGCATGAGACTTATATGTGTGAGCCCCTGGGCTTGACCCCCAGAAATACATGGGGTCAGTTGATATGGATAGTGCCAAAGATGAAAACAAGTGGAGTACCATGAATGGCAGAGTGATGCTTTGGTGCCTCTTCCTCTTCTAATCCCTCTTCTCATTCATTCTCTCACTCTAAAAATACAAAATAAAAACAGGGTCAAGTATGTGGCTCAGCAGTATTGCACATGTGAGAGGCCCTCAGTTTGTTCTCATATGCCACATTAAAAAGAGAGCATTACATACCCTGGAGCTATGCTGGCTGGGTTTGAATCATGCTTTTCACTTCACAGACATGAACTGTAGATGTTATTGAACATTGACAGGCCCCAGTCTCCCTGTGAGTGCAATAGTAAAGAAAAAAAAAAACTCAAAAGATAGTGGTAAGGATTAACATTTAGAAAATTCTTGCCCATGCAATACATACACCATAAATTGTTTTTCTGCTATTATGAGGATTTATTAATTGATGAGTGTGGGTAGCATATTCTTACAAGTATTTTCTCTGAGTCCATTTAAAAAATACTCACAGACAGAGATGATGATGTGCTTGAGAAGAGATTGTGACACTATTCAGAATTTATGGAATACTCAGAACTATATGCTCCAGCCAGATATTTATTTTTATTTAGTCAGATAAAAATTGGTTGTGACTTAAGAAACAAGGACAGAACAGGAAAACAGGAAAACTTGGACTTGGTCTGGTGTTCTGCACCAAAGCAAAACACTCTAGGGAAGAATGGAATCAAGGGGACAGAGAGGGTGTTGGAGTCCTGATGCTTAATAGTGAAAAATGACTCAAGTTGGTGGTTAGAGTATTTTGCAGACACTCACTTACCACAGGGAAATAAAAATTTTACCCATCAACAACTGTACTGTAAGCAATAACCACTGAGTAAACTGATCAAAATAAGTAAATAAGTCTTTAAAGAGGAAAAAAAATATTCTATATAGGAACACTGAGAATTACATGTATAGCAAACAAAATAACAGCTAGATTATAACTGCACAGCAATACAAAGTCAAATCATTTATCTCAGTTGCACATCCAATAATTAATTCAGTGGACAGAAAAGGATCTAATTTTGGGGTGAGAATATTCTGCTGACTTCCATCATGAGGAGACAAGAAGATATACCAATGTGTCAACAACTGTACTGAAAACCATTAGCCCCCTAATAAAGTGGAAAACTAAAAGAAAAAGGAAAAAATTCTATAATATAACCAAGGGCAAGAAATGAAAATAACTTTTAATCTGAAAATTTTATGCATTTCCTTTCAGTCATTTTACTATGCCAATTTGAGGTCAAAAATTTGAAAAAAGAAGTTGTTTCTGTTTTGCTTTAAAATTTGTACATATTGTGTTCGCTTCGGCAGCACATATACTAAAATTGGAACGATACAGAGAAGATTAGCATGGCCCCTGAACAAAGATGATATGCAAATTTATGAAGCATTCCATATTTTTAAAAAAATTGTACATATTTACTTATAACACTAAATGTCTTTAAAAATATAAGTTACAGTAATTAAATCATGTAACATTCACCAATATACCATACTTTATATAAATAATCCTTCTAATATGATTAAGACATCATTTAAAATCAATAATCAAATGAATACAAATTAAAATAATAAAGTTTAATTTTTCATAGATTTCACATAGCTCCTATTTTCATAACTTATTTCATTTAATTACCTGTGCCATTCTTGTATTTCCTGTTATTATAAAAGATGATTATTAGTAGTCCAGTCTCCATTCTACAGTCAAAATCATCTTTATCAGTCTACTTAGATTTTTATAGAGAATATTCAGATGGGAAATTGCTGATAATTTCCCATTAAGTGCTAAAGGCCAAAATAATTATGCTATTTAATTAAAGATATTTTGATTTCACTAAAGCAAAACAACATTGAATGCGAATACATACATGGAGGCAGGACTCATTTATTTCTCTCTTACATATGTTTGTTTCGTAAGAGGTGCTCAGTACATATTTACCAAGTGAATGTTGAAGTGAAATGAAAATAGAGTCTAAACTGTGAATGACTTAAAGTGATACAGATTTTAACTAGAAATTTTTGTTTGTTTGTTTAAAAAGAAACAGGTTATTTTCCCGCTCTGACTACTTCTTTCAACTCAGTCTTCTAAAAACAAGTAGCTAGGCAGACAACTAACTTTTTTCTGTAATTACTGGAGGTTTGCCACTCTAGAATGACTTTTTCAGTTAAGAGAGAGAAAGGGAAAGACTGATGTTTCCTCTATTATGGTGGTGACCAGGCTCGGACCTGAGTTACATGCATAGCAAAGCATGTACACTATTCAGATGGATGCTTTTGTTGACCATGGCATCTAATTTGCATCTGGACATAATTACTTCTTCCTCCATAAAAAATAAAAGAACAGTAATTTAAATTGACTGTATCATTAGTTCCCAAACTGAGTTCATGGACTAACACCATTAGCTTCATCTGGAATTTATAGAAATATACGTTCCTTGTCCATAAAGATTGTAAAGTGGTAGAACATTGGACTCATGTAGAAAAAGTATGAGATTAAGTCCCTGAAATCAACATATAATAGAGCTGAGCAGTGTTCATATCTCTCTAGACACACAGATATAGATACATAAAGATGGATATATAGTTATAGATCTCTCTCCCTTTCTTTGTTGAAGAAGTTTCTAATCCCAGACTTCTTTATACTTGCTAAATAGAAACACTGATTGCAACTTTTGCATCTATATTTGCAAAATATAAATTGTTAATCTGACAGGTACATTCTTTTGTCTAATAATACTACAAAGTATTTTTCACCCTGTGGCTCTTACTATAAGAATCTTGGCCTGTGAGTCGGGCAGTAGCGCAGCGGGTTAAACGCATGTGGCGCCAAGCGCAAGAACCGGCTCAAGCCCCGGCTTCACAGGCGGTGAAGCAGGTCTGCAGGTGTCTTTCTCTCCCCCTCTGTCTTCCCTTCCTCTCTCCATTTTTCTCTGTCCTATCTAACAACGACGACATCAGTAACAACAATAATAACTACAACAATAAAACAAGGGCAACAAACGGGAATAAATAAATTTTTTTTTTAAAGGATCTTAAGGTGAAGTCTGGATATGTATGAGATTTTCCTGGCCCATAGGATAGAGTGGTAGTATTGCCATATGTAATTATCCAGAACTTTGATGTCTGGCTGCTACCCTGAGCATCTGGAGATTGTTCATGAGATAACTGGAATATACTCACTATCTTATGGCATCAAAAGATATAATATATTTGATATAATGATATTTGGACAATTACAGTGTTAAGCACCCTGATGTTTTCTCCCATAGAAATGTATTCTGAATTTATCTATGTGTTGTATATCTACCATTATTTTTGCCTGGACATTTACACCTGCTGTGTGTTTTACTTTAAAAAAAGACATCTTTAGGGAGTCGGGCGGTGGCTCAGCGGGTTAAGCGCACGTGGCGCAAATCGCCAGGACCTGCGTAAGGATCCCAGTTCGAGCCCCCGGCTCCCCGCCTGCAGGGGAGTCGCTTCACAAGCGGTGAAGCAGGTCTGCAGGTGTCTATCTTTCTCTCCTCCTCTCTGTCTTCCCCTCCTCTCTCCATTTCTCTCTGTCCTATCCAACAACAACCACATTAATAACCACAACAATGTTAAACAACAAGGGCAACAAAAAGGAAAATAAATAAATAAATAAATAAAAACTTAATTAAAAAAAAAGACATCTTTAATCTTCCTCATTCCTTAGCACATGAATTTTGGCAACAGAGTTATTTAATATAGTATTCCTATATTGCTAATGAAAAGTAAAAAAAAATCACTGCATAAATGTGTATAATGTTATTTAGTCCTTGAAATACTGTTTTGTCATATGTTCACTTATGCAAGCAAAAAATAAAATAAGAATCCTATATAAGATTCCTTCATATAACTACTACTGACCACATATATGACTTGAAGAAGCTATCCATATCACTTCTCACTGTATCATGTTCACATTAGTAGCTACATATGGACTCAGTGTCAGTTTCAGTACCTGAAAAATAATTATGGTAATACTAGTTTCTGTTTCTTCCTAACAAAATCATTTTTAGACCCTGTCAACCCAATCTTCTGGGCTCCATGGAGATATGTGCTACAAGTATACAAAGCATTATTTTTACTCTTTTCCCATTATGTGGAGAGTGTTAAAAGGGGGAGCAACGTACTGAATAGTAATAGCTTTTATTCAGTGAATGGCATTTTACATTTTAGTTAACAACAATAAATCAAACTATAAAGTAATTCCCCACTAGAGTTACTTTTTTTTTTTTTTTTTTTTTGCCTCCAGGGTTATCATTGCGGCTCAGTGCCTGCACTACTCATTATGAACCCACCAGTCCTGGAGGCCATTTTCCCCATTTTTCGTTGCCCTCGTTGTTATTGTTGCCATTTCTGTTGTTGTTGGATAGGACAGAGAGAGATTGAGAAAAGAGGGGAAAAAAGAGAGGGGGAGAGAAAGATAAGACACCTGCAGACCTGCTTCACCACCCGTGAAGCAACCTCCCTGCAGGTGGGGAGCCAGGGAGTTGAACCAGTATACCTAAGCCCGTCTTTGTGCACTTAACCCACTGCGCTAACATCTGGTCCCCCAGAGTTACATTTTTCTAATATTAAAATATTTTATTAATTCAATTATAGGATAAACCTATACTTCAAAAATATTAGGCTTGTTTATACCTTATTTTATTTGACACAATTGATTTTTACATTCTTTTGTCCCAACTTACTCTAAAATAGATATGATTCTAACATTGCTTTAGATTCTATTTTTCTATTACAATAGAAAGCTATTACAAAGAGCATTTGTTTTGTTATCCATTAAATATTATTATTCACACAAAATGGGAAAAGCTTGACAGTAAGATTAAAGATAAATTTGCATGAATGTGCATGTGAGTGTTTCAAAGGAAAAAAAATTACACTCATTTAAACTAAACCATCACTTGCAATGTTCAGATCAAAATTATATAAACACACACACACACACACACATATATATATATATATATATATATATATATATATATATATATATATATATATATATATATAGTAAAGAGATAAAAATGCAAAAAGAGTGGTCTGGGAGATTGCGCAGTACATAAAGCTTTGAACTCTCAAGCATAAGGTCCTGAGTTCAATACCCGGCAGCACATGTACCAGAGTGATGTCTGGCTCTTTCTCTCTCCTCCTATGTTTCTCATAAATAAATAAAAAAATAAAATCTTTAAAAAATGCCAAAAGAGAGATGACGGCACTGCTCAGCTTTGGCCTTATGGTGGTACAGGGAAATGAACAAAGGACTTTGAGCCATAGGCATGAAAGTTCTTTTGCATAATAATTATGCTCTTTCCTCAACCTCTCCCATTTTTCAGCTTTTATCAGAGTGATGTCTAGCTCTTTCTCTCTCCTCCTATGTTTCTCAATTCTTGTAATTGTTTTTTTTTTTTTTCTTTTTCTTGGTTTAGGAAGGGGATGAGGCTGTGTGCAGCCAATCTGGAGTGATTTAATCTTCAGACTGCCTGTTAGGTTTTTTTTTTATTGTCATTATTATTATTTGTGCTTATCTGTTTTCCCTTTTCTCTAGGTTGACCAAAATTATCTGTTGATGTCTAGCTCTTTCTCTCTCCTCCTATGTTTCTCAATTCTTGTAATTGTTTTTTTTTTTTCTTGGTTTAGGAAGGAGATGAGGCTGTGTGCAGCCAATCTGAAGTGATTTAATCTTCAGACTACCTGTTAGGTTTTTTTTTTATTATTGTAATTATTATTATTTTTGCTTATCTGTTTTCCCTCTTCTTTAGGTTGACCAAAATTAGCTGTTGTTGCTAAGACACACACACCCAGCCCCTGTGTATGTGTGTCTTTTCTCTTTTCCTTTCTTTTTCCGCTATCTCTAGAACTTATAGTTGACAGATGATTTTCACAATTGTCTATTCATGCTTTGCTTTTTTTCTTTTATTTATTTCTTTTTCTTTTTGTTTTGTTTGTTTTTGTTTTGGGGGTGGAGATGTTGCTTGGCTAACTGGTTTTGGTTGAACTGCATTAATCTTTGCATTGGTTGCTATTGTTGTAATTTCTGAGGTTTGTGGATTCATTTGTAAAGTGTGGCTTGTATTCACACAACACAACAACAAGACAGAAAAATACAAACCACACCAATTTAACAAAGGGGTTAAACTGAGAGCAAATAAAACTGCTACCACAATGAATCAGGACAGGAGCCCAGAAGAAACTCCAAATAAGTCAGAAGCAACTATAAATAAGAGAAGTATCCAAACATTAATTGACCTATAAATCACAGAACTGAGAACAGCTATTGAGGAAAGGCTATAAGAAATAAGGAAACAGCAGACGAGACTCTCAAGGAAACTACTGGCTACCTCAAGATAAACAGAGAACTGAAAGCTGACTGAACTAGCTGAGCTAAGAGGCCAGCCAGCAGAACAAGCTAGTACTGTAACAAGCAAGGTAAAAAAAGTAGTAGAACTGAAGAAGGAAGCTGAGGGAAGGGAAAGATTAACAGAAGCAGAAAACATAATTAGCCAGACAGAGGATGAGTTAGAGAAAACTAAGAAGGAGGTAAAAGCTAAAAAAAAAAAAAAAAAAAAAAAGGATTGAGAGACACTGAAAACAACAGTCATATGGGATGATCTCAAAAGAAGTAACACTTACATCTTTGGGCTACCAGAGGAAGAGAGGAAGGGGAAAAATATCCTAAAGGAAATAATAGAAGAAAACCCCTCAACCCTAAATAACAGAAAGGACATTAAGACTCAAGAGCCAAAGAGAGTGCCAAAAGGAATCAACCCAGACCTTAAGACACCAAAACAAGTCATAATTACAATGAAAAGAAGTAAGGAACAGGAACACTCTCTTCTACCTTCTATGAAACCAACATCACCCTAATACCAAAGGCAGATAGGGACACAACAAAGAAGGAAAAATACACATCAATATCTCCAATGAACATATATGCTAAAATACTAAACAAGATCCCAGCCAACAAGATACAGTAGTATATCAAAAAGATTTTTCATCATGACCAAGTAGGATTTATTCCAGAAGTGCAAGGCTGGTTCAATATACATAAGCCAATCAATGTTGTTCACTACATCAATTAAAAACAAAACCAGCACCACATTATTACCTCAATAGATGCAGAGAAAGCCTTTGACAAAATCCAATACCCATTCATGCTCAAAACACTACAAAAAATAGGAATAGATGAAAAATTCCTCAAGATATTGAAGTTCATATACACCAGACCTACAGTCAACATATACTCAATGAACAAAAGCTAAAAACATTCCCCCTCAGATCTGGGACTGGACCATTATCACCATTACTCTTCAACATAGTATTCAGGAAAGAGAAAGGAGTCAAAGAAATACAGATTGGAAAGGAAGAAGTCAAAATCTTACTATTTGCAGATGATACAATATTACACATAGAGAAACCTAAAGAATCAAGCAGAAAGCTACTGGAAAACATTGTGCAATATAGCAATGTGTCAGGCTACAAAATCATTGTATAAAAATCAGTGGCATTTCTTTATGCAAACAAAGAAGATATCCAGAAATTACTCCCATTCACTGCTGCACCAAATCAATAAAAATCTAGAAATGCACCTGACCAAAGAAGTGAAATATTTGTATACTGAAAACTATGATACAAAGAAAAATGATAAAAAGCAATGGAAAGATATCCCATGCTCATGCATTGGAAGAATTAGTATCATGAAAATCAATATTCTATCCAGGGCCATATACAAATTCAATGCGATACCCATCAATGTCTCACCAAGTTTCTTTATCACCAAGGACAAATTTGATGGTTCAAACCCAATTGCAAGGAATACTAAAACAGAAACAAATCAATGGGACTACATCAAATTGAAGAGCTTCTGCACAGCAAAAACGTGGAAGTAAACCAGGTGCCCAACAACAGATGAATGGCTGAGAAAGCTGTGGTATATTTGTACAATGGAATACTATGCAGCTATTAAGAACAATGAACCCACCATCTCTGACCCATATTGGATGGAGCCAGAAGGAATTATGTTAAGTGAGCTAATTAAGAAAACAAAGATGAGTATGGGATGATACCAGTCATAAACAGAAGTTGAAAAAGAAGAACAAAAAGGGAAACTCAAAGCAGAATCTGACTGAGTTTGGAGTAGGGCACCAAAGGAAAATTATCTGAGTGGAGGGTGAGGGTAGATTGAAAACTTCACAGGGGGCAGAGAAGGGGGGAGGAACACAGACCTTTGGTGGAGAGAATGGTGTTAATATACACTCCTGTTAACTTATAGTCTCATAAATCACTATTTAATTAATATGAGGGGAAAATTAATCAAATGTCTCAAAACTTTTTAATGCATCGACCATAGCTCTGAAATATAAAACCTCAAATTGGTAATCAGACTGAATTTTAACAATGGGCTCAAATTGTTAATACATTTCTAACAATGAAATATGTTTTTGAAATATTAGATCTACTAAAAGCTTAGAACAGGAAGAACAGAAGCAACTGGTGGCATTACTTTATAAAATACAGCTATAAGTAAATAACATAAAAGGTCATAAATTATGGTGAGGTCTTGTATGATACAGCAAATCCTAACAAAGGGATTTTCAACATTAATCTAATTGCCAAATAATTTGGTTATAGAAATAACAATCTATTGTGTTCTTGTTCTCAAACCCTAAGACAGCAGGAATTATCCCCTTTCTCTAAAAAGCACATATTTCTCCCAAGCCTGGAACCTCTGGGGTGGGGCTCACTTTCCTGCATATTTCTCTCAATTCATACAAACTGATAATGCTTCTGTTGATTCCAACCTAAGCAATCTAACCAGTACCACCTTGGCATGTTACACTTTGGACTGTGTCCAGAGATGTCAGGCAAGTAATGTCAACCTTTCAGCTTCATTACTCTGGTGACTACTTTCCTAGTTCATAGGACTCCTTAATTCCATTTCCAGTGGCACACTTCTTAAAACCTCAAATCCTTAGACCAGGGCCCATGAGATAGGGTGCGGGATGAACCGAACGCCGGGTTAAGGCCCGCACACAACAACAATAGGGGATAAGTACATGTATCCATAAGCTAGGGGAAAATATATACTGAAAAGCAAAAGTTCAGTGAGTCAATAAATGAAGCAAGAAAAGTAGAAAGAACTAAAAAGGCACCTTAATGTACCTGGTGAAACAGTTTCTACTTAGACCTAGATACTCTCCTTTCCTACCTCCTATTACAAATCCCTCAGTCACTCCAAAGCTAGCCTTGTCAGACAAAGTAAGGACTACAAAAGATGAATAAGGGTAAGAGACTGGAATACGTTAAGGATGACTCTTTAGTCACTACTAGGCCACCCCATCACCTGGAGCTCTAGTCAGGGAATCCTGGGATTCCCACACATACATGATGGACCTAGACCTCTAACATATCCCTCTTACTACTGTCACTGGTTATCTCCATCAGGAACAACATAATGGACACCTTTGTGGGCCCTTATAGGACCTTGCTCATAATGTGGATCAACAATGGCAGGGAATGTTCTATTCTCTGAAGGGAGGTTGGTCAACATACTACCTACTACCAAATGAAGATGGGTCCTGAAATTATTGCAACCTGGTATGTCCCTAGCCATGACTATGGAATCAAAATCAATATATCAAATCAATAGGGTTTACAGTTAATAATATGTATATACTTTCCCCATATTTGGGAGCTACTCTCTTCCATGTTACAGCTTTCTGGTCCTTTTTCCAACTAAGACACTATCTCCCCAGACAATAACATGGGTCCACCTGCATATTAGATGTCAGGCTCAGGCAAAAGCTAGTAAATTCATGGTCCTCTTTGAATATACCTAAAATAGACCTACTAGCTTTTTCTAAAACAGAGACCCTAAATCTTCATCTGCTATATTCTTACCTTTAGGTTTATGATTACTCAACAGTTTGTTCTACTTTATATATTAACTCTTTTTCAGCTACCAGGTTCCAGATGATGCCATGATGCCAACCTGACTTCCCTGGGAAGGCAACCCAACTGTGTTTCCTGGAGCCCCACCTTCCCAGATCCCTGCCCCACTAGAGAAAGAAAGAGACAGGCTAGGAGTATGGATCAACCTGCCAATGTCCATGTTCAGAGGAGAAGCAATTATAGAAGCCACACCTTCCACTTTCTGCTCCCCATAATAATCTTGGGTCCATATTCCCAAAGGGAAAAGGAGTAGGGAAGCTATAAAGGGAGGGGATTGGATACAAAGTTCTGGGTGTGGGAATTGTGTAGAGATGTACCCCTCTTATCCTATAGTCTGGTCAATATTTCCATTTTATAAATAAAAAATTTTAAAAGTATAGGAATTGTCTTTCCCAAGGTTCAACACATAACAAATATAAAAATCTTGCTGATTGTACCCTCATTCAAATGTTTGATTTGATAGACATAACAATACTGATCAAGATAGCTTCTCAAACAGAACTGTGATATGCCACTATTCCTCTCATCTAGTCATGATATAGCCCACTTCACTTCAGTCCCAATCAATTTACAGACACAGTTAATCAAGTCTTTATTCGGGTATATTTTTTCAATAAATGATATAAAAGGCCTTTGTAGATGCCAAAGTACTATATACAAAACATTCCTGCTTGGTGAATATTCCTTCTATATCTACATTCCACTTTTCAATGGGGCTATTTGTTTGTTGTTGTTGCTGAGTTTGGTAAGTTCTTTCTAGATTTTAGTTAATAGCTCACTGTCCAGTGTTATTGTATGTGAAGACCTTCTTCCACTCTGGAGAGTCTCTATATTTTAGTTAAGGTTCTCTCTGCTGTGCATAAGCTTTTCATCTTAATTTAGTCCAAGGGCACCAGACATATGACAATGCTCCAAATCATTGATTATCAGAGAAATTCAAATAAAGACAATAAGGTTATACCACTTTACAGCTGTGAGAATGTCACACATTATAAAGGCCAGTATTGATAAATCTTGGTGAGGATGTGGAGAAAAAGGAATCCTTCTACACTGCTGATGGGAATGAAAATTGGTCCAATCCCTGTGGAAAACAAGTCTGCAGATTCTCAGAACACTCGAAATGGAACTTTCCTATGGTCTAGTGATTCTTCTAGGGGCTAGAGGATATATATATATATATATATATATATATATATATATATATATATATATGTGTGTGTGTGTGTGTGTATGTGTATATATATGTATATATATCACATATATACAAACAGATCTATGTATACCTATGTTCATAGCAGCATAATTTGTAGCAGCCCAATCTTAGAAACAACCCAGATGTCTAACAACAGACAAATGGCTAAGAATATTGTGATGTATATACACAATGGAATACTGTATATATACAATGGAATACTGCTTAGCTATAACAAATGATGAAGTCATCTCCTTTTCTTAATCCTGGATGGAACTTGAAGATATTGTGTTACATGAAATAAGTTAAAAATGAACAAACACCTCATCACAGACCCCTGCAAGTGTCAACCCGGCTTTGACCTAGCACGTTATGATTGGGCCCTCCTCGATCGCTATCGAACAGGCCATGGCCTGTGCGCTGCTATGTTCCATTGCTGGGGAGCCAGAGATGACCCGAACTGCCCCTGCGGCTCCAGACAGACTATGACCCACATAGTCAACGACTGCCACCTCTCCAGATTCAAAGGAGGTCTCGAAACTTTATATCAGGCTCAACCTGACGCTGTTGACTGGCTACGGAAGAAGGGCAAACGCTAGAAGAAGAAGAAGTAAAAAATGGAAGGACAAATACCAAATGATCTCACTTTTATTTTTTATTATTTATTTACTGGGGGATGAATGTTTTACAGTCAACAGTAAATACAATCATTTGTACATGCATATAATTTCCCAGTTTTCCACATAACAGTACAACTCCCACTAGGTCCTCTGTCATTCCATTCCAGGACCTGAACTCCCCCCACCCCTCCAGAGTCTTTTATTTTGGTGTAATACACCAACTCTAGTCCAAGTTTTGCTTAGTATTTTTTCTTCTGATCATGTTTTTCAACTTCTGCCTGTGATCTCACTTTTAAGTGGAACTTAAAAACTACAAAAAGGGAAAAAACAAACTAAACCCTGGCCTGGGCAGGTCATAATGCACCAAAGCAAAAGATTCTGGGGAGGGAAGAGATTGGGATAAAGTGAAGAAGGTGATAGGGTATTGATGTGCCCATATATCAACAGTCATATTGCAAAATACTTTCACCCAATAAAATAAAATTTTAAATTCCCCTTATCTAGAACCTTATAAACACAGATTCAAGTACAAGGAGTAATTCTTTGAAACCTTTTTTAGTTTGTTATTAAGGAACTGCTTAAGAGTTTAGATGCACAAGGGCCATTCTTTTCCCATTTTATTTCTTTCAAATATACATAGATCTATCCTCTGGGTAAGTGTGAAAGGTTTTCATGTGGACATTTT
Organism: Erinaceus europaeus; assembly: GCF_950295315.1. NCBI lineage: Eukaryota > Metazoa > Chordata > Mammalia > Eulipotyphla > Erinaceidae > Erinaceus > Erinaceus europaeus. Next base: position 68,500,140 of record NC_080169.1, on the reverse strand, counting down.
TTAGCTTGACTTCAAAATCACAAGTATGTTGCAAAATAAAGGTGTATCATTGTTCTATATTTTCTCAAGCTAAATATTAATCAGTTATATTTCATATCACAAAGCCTATATTAGTATACTTTACTAAGATTATTTGAACTTTTGTATGTTCTATATCTATGCTTTTGGACCCTACTAGTCTCTCAAGCTTTACTTATCTCAATATTTAAAATGTTTTTCTATTACAAATCAGTCAACTTAATAAGCGGCACATTAAGGGTGAAACCACTATTTCTAAGTTATTCACAATTGTGAAGAAGCACTCATGTTCAAAATCATTGCTTAAATTTAGTTGTACTAAGGGATTTATAAGTTGGATCTTTTCACCTGGCAGCAAAAGAGAACTGATCAAGTGATCTTTCTCTATATTATAAACTCAAATAAATCTATAGTATTAATTCTTCTTTTCTTAACTATGTTCAAATAAACAAAAGCCCTTTTATTTTTATAAGTGGAACTGCATTTCCTTCCACTTTAAAAAATAAGCAGAAAGAATCTGATATGATTGAAATATTTTCCATTTTAATAATAAAAAAATTTTAGACAAAGAAATATTCATTTGGGAAGCATGGTATATATGTATACATGTATATGTACATGCACATATATAATTAAATTACACATATTATTTATCTGAGTTAATAAACAAAAATCTTAAAAATGATAATCAAACCTATTTAATAATGCAGTAAAAATTACCTATTAACAGAATATTTTTAAAACAGTTTCACTAGATAAAAACTGCAAAAGGCAGTGGAATACGAATACACCAAGATCAATTCATTAAAAATAATAATAACACTAATAGTTCAAGTGAAAAAAATAATTGGCCTTAAAAAGCAGCAGCAAGTCAATATGATCTTCAAATATTTTGAAGTAGTTAATATGAAAAATTGTATGCAGAGCTCAGAAATTATCTTAGGACTTTGCACATGCATAATATGGCTGAGAGAGCTTTCCAACCACAACTCTTCATTTTTTTTTAACTTAGGAAGACGAGAGAGTGGGGGAGAAGTAGTAAAAGTAGAGACACTTCAATAATGTTTCAAAATCTATAAAGCTCTCTGGTGACATCAATGCAGGAGCATTATTGATCTCCAAAAGTAACTAGGGAAAGATGGAAATAGGCTGGAGGTATGGATCAACCTGCCAAAGCCCATGATCAGCAGAGAAGCAAATACAGAAGCCAGACCTTACACCTTCTGAACCTCATAAAGAATTTTAGTTCATACTCCCAGAAAGGGATAAAGAACAAGGAAGCTTCCAACAGAGGAGATGGAACATGGTATTCTGATGATGGAAACTATGAAATTGTACCCCTGTTATTTTACAATCTTGTTAATCATTTATTAAATCAGTAATCAAAAATTTAAAAAGAGAAAGAAAACATTTTATAGCTCGGTTCCTGTATGTGTTCTCAAAAAGCTAACACTGATGTAAAAGAAGTAGTCTATATTGAAAGTAAGCCTCTGAGGGAATACAGATATCTCACTGGGGAGAGTACTTGCCTTGCCATTTATATGGCCCAGGTTGGAACCCCAGGAGCACATGGGAGCTACCAGGGCAAAAAGGGAAGCTTCAGGCACTGGGTTGGTCTCTCTCTCTCTCTCTCTCTGTCTCTCTCTCTCTCTCTCTCACTCTCCCTATCTCTCTCTCTCCATCCTCCATCTCTATCTAAATGAAATAGTGATCTAGAAAAAAATGCCTTACCTTAACCCTAATCAGTAAAATAATTAATAATAATGAGGAGGAGGAGACAGAGGGTGAGAGGGAGGAGGAGGAGGAAAAACCTTTGTAGTCAAAATATTTGGTGTCAAAGATTCCCACTGACAGTAATATCTATTTTTTTCAAATTTTATAACTATCATCTTCATATGCCTGAATACAATATTTTTTCCACTTAGGAAAAGTTATTTTCCTAGTCTAGAAACTCACTCTTACATATTATTTCCAATATTGTGCAGTAATAAGTCAGATATTAAGAACATCACCAAGTAATTTAGTAATGATTTTCATTATTATAGTGTCCATGTTAAATCATTTTTCTTTTTTCATTTATATATACAAGTTTAAATTGAAAAAATCAAACATTCTTCTAGTGTATAAACATCTTTTAGAAAAATAAATAGCACATAAAATTTAAAATAATGAACTGATAAAAACTACAGTAACAGATTTTTTTGTAATGTTATCAAATTATTTGATAGTTAATATAAAATGTGCTCAATCCTTCTTGATCAGACATTTCTTCTTTTTTTCCCTCCTTTCTTTTCTTTTTCCCTTCCTTTCACCCTTTCTTCCACCCTCCTTCCTCCCCCTTCTTCCTTCCTTCTTTCCTTCTTTCTCTTCTCATCACTGAGACTTTATCATTTCAAACTGACATTTTAAAATAGAAATGATAAGTATATAGATAAAGATAGTATAACCTTCAAATTTCTTTTAGTATGTCTGGGATCAGGCCTGATCTTGGGTTGTAACTATGACAGAGAAAGCACATTATCCAAGTAAGCTATCTTGATTGCTCTGGATCCTGCTTTTTCTTTCTCTAATCTCAAATACATCGGCTTTACCATAACTCAATTTTTCTATGGATTATTTCTGTTCTTCTCTGATGATCTTTTCTTTGTATTATACCAGGGATTGTTCTTATATTCAAAAATTTCTAAAATAGACTTCTTACCTTTTTTGAAAAGGGAGACCCTAAATCTCATCTGCTATATTTTCACCTTTAGGTTCCTGATTATTAAACAACTTTTCCTGTTTTATATCTTAATGGAAAGCATGTATAAAATATGAAATAGTTTCGATTTGTAGATATTTAATGTATATCTCTATGTGGCTGAGAATACACATTGTGGCTAAACTAAATTGTCTCAAAATTATAGCTTAGACAAATGTCAAGTAAAATTATTAATACTGTGCTACTTATGACTTATTCTTATAGATTTGCTAGTGAAATTTGAAGTATAAATATTAAATTTAAAAGTATGCTGGATTTTTACTATAAAAATGCAAGGTCAAGGTGACAAGATGGAACACTTGATAAAAACAAATGATACAGAATTCTATAATGAAGTATTTTTACAACCTATAAATGATACAGATTAAGAGATTATTTATATTTAAATGCCCTATTTGCTACAAAATAAAATTATGTCATTTAAGTAATCATGTAAGAGTTATGTTTTAATATGTTATAATTCTCTAAGTTTAGTCATAAAATAAAAAGTATGTGTCTCTGGAGGTGGTGCAGAAATTTGTGCACTGAATTTTTAAATGAATGTACAGAAACTATTCTAAGGTGTGCATATCAAATGGATGGCTGTAGAATTTTTATCTTCTATTATAGAAAAAGAGCTTTCTAGGGAAAAAGGAGCATTCATCATTTACAGCTGCTTTTTTATTTTTATACCACATAAAATATTCCTAATCTTTTGTTAAAACACTTATCGTATTTGAAAATGCTATGATATAAAACACAGGCACATTAAACAGTGTATTCTGTTTTAGAGCAAAATGTGCAATTCAGAGAATGTTAAGTCATTTATAACAATGGAAGAGAGTAACAACTCAGTTATACAAGATTAATTTTGACAAATATTCAAGAAGTCTTAAATTCTTTAGCTTAGAAAAAGCATATCTCACATTTAAGCAAAATAATGTTGTGATCATTTGGCATTTACTAGTTGCCTGCAATGTTTTATTTGTACATAAAATGATTGCTGTTTAAAGCTTAAAATTATTTTTTTTATAATTTGGTTATTTATGCCTTTTATCAATATCCACAAAACTTTATTATTAGGTGATATTGATTCTCAGTAACAATAGTTTCATGGAAGAAAGTGTTTAGTGATTTATAAAATAATACAAACAAAGCTCTAAGAGATTTAACTTTCTTTGTCTTCTGGATATTATGTTTATATACAAAGCTAAGATGATTTCAAAAGGTGGAAAAACTGAATGTTATTTCCAACCATTCTTTCTCAGGAACCATTTCTTTCTCAGGATCTTAATTTGTTTCCTTAGAATTAGAAGAGAATAAATCAGAAGTCCTTTCTTGTTAATGATTACAAAAAGACTTCCAAAATAAAACAACAATTTTATGTGCCAAATTCTGATTGTATAGCTCTCAAAGTACTCTATGTGATAGTTACAGTTATTATCTTCACTTTATATATGAAGAAACTGAGTTCAGAAAGGTTGACTTTGCTCTAGTTCACTTACAGGTGATGGTACTAGACATCAAACCCAGGAAGTACTGGTCACATTCAACAACAGCTTAAAAAGATAACTTAATCACAATACAATAGTTTAGTACTGGGTTTTTTTCTGCCATCAGTCTCACACACACTGCATTCTACCCAAAATTTTAAATTGAAATAGAATGCATTCTATTCTTTCAAATATACTTGGGTACCACATTATTTAAATGTAATAAATACATAAAAATAAATTAGTGATGAAAATGATGATGTGTATCTTGCCAAATTTCCTTTCTCTACCAATTAATCTCCAAAATCACTCTGACAGTTCTGTTTTAATTATAGATGTAAAAAATAAGGAAATAATTATCTTTATTCATCACTTAGGTTTTAAAGTGGAAAGATTTATACAAATATTTATGAAAAACATGTGTATAAAATAAATTAACAGTGGGGTTAGTTTTAAATACTATTCAGGAATATAAATTAAATGGAATTAGTTTTTAACACTAAAAAAAGTTTAGATTCAGTTAAATATCAATTCTCTTTGTCCTTCTAAATACATGAAATCCATTACCATGTTTTTCTTTGGCTAAGAAAAAGGATGAGACTCAGGGAGAATAATTAAAAAGCAGGGAGATTTGTGTCTTCTTGCTTTGTTGAGAGTAAATGAAAATGATTAGACATACTTAGTTGATTTTAAAGGAGGCAGATTAATTTAGTAAGTTCTTCTTCTTCTTCTTCTTCTTCTAGCATTTGCCCTTCTTTCGTAGCCAGTCAACAGCATCAGGTTGAGCCTGATGTAAAGTTTCGAGACCTCCTTTGAATCTGGAGAGGTGGCAGTCGTTGACTATGTGGGTCATAGTCTGTCTGTAGCCGTAGGGGCAGTTTGGGTCGTCTCTGGCTCCCCAGCGATGGAACATAGCGGCGCACTGGCCATGGCCTGTTCGATAACGATTGAGGAGAGCCCAATCATAACGTGCTAGGTCAAAGCCGGGTTGACGCTTGCAGGGGTCTGTGATGAGGTGTTTGTTCTTTACCTCAGCTGACTGCCAGCTCTGTTTCCAAGAGACTGGAACAGAGAAGTTCAGTGTAGGCGTAGGGGACCAGATTGGGTGACGAGACGTCAAGCGTTGAACAGGGTGGGCGAAGATATCCGCATATATTGGCAGGTCCGGTCGAGCGTAGACGTGGGAAATGAACTTAGATGATGCCGCATCCCAACGAATATCTGGCGGGGCGATGTTGCTAAGAACTGGCAGCCATGGAACCGGGGTGGAACGGATGGTTCCAGAAATTATCCTCATGGAGGAATATAATTTGGAATCGACCAAGTGGACATGGGGGCTACGGAACCATACTGGGGCACAGTATTCTGCAGTGGAATAGCATAATGCCAGAGATGATGATCGTAGTGTGGAAGCACTCGCGCCCCATGAGGAGCTGGCCAGTCTTGCAATGGTGTTATTCCTCGCGCCCACCTTTGCTGCAGTTTTTATGAGATGTTTGTGAAATGACAGAGTGCAATCGAGAGTAACGCCAAGATAGACTAGCTGGGCTTCATGCCGGATTCTCGTATCGCCAAGCTGCACATTAAGCTCACGCGAGGCCGAGGCATGGTGTAGATGGAAAACAGATGATACCGTTTTTGCAGTGCTAGGAATTAGTCGCCATTTTTTACAGAAATCAAATATGCAGTAAGTAATACACAGTTTTACTAATTATTTTTTTCTTTATTTCCTTTTTAAGCCAATTTTATTTGTAATTAATAGTGGTTTACAAGATTGCAAGATTGTAGGGTATAGTTCCGCAGTGTACCTACCACCAAACTTCTGTGTCCTCACCCTCCCAATGACAACCACCATAGTTCTTTCAAAGTCTTAGAAACAATTTTTTCTTTTCCTTTCCAAATCTATGTATTTCAGTTCTCCAAATTCCACTCATGAATGAAGCCATCTGGTAGTTGGCTGTCTTTCACTTATTATTTCACTAAACATAGTTACCTCTAGTTCCATCCAATTTGTCCCAAAGGATACAATACCATCTTTTTGACATTATAATAGTATTCCATAACCATAGAGTATGTTATTCACATTAGCCTAAAAGTCTAATGCCTATAGGCAAATAATTGGAGTATACTTCTTTATCCAGTCATCTGTTGAAAGGGATTTAGATTCCTTCCTCTTTTTGGCTACTGTAAATAATACACACTATGGAATACTATTCTGCATTCGAAAAAAGATGGTATGTGTCCTTTGGGACAACATGGATGTAACTCTTATTATAAAATGTTCCCATTACTGGGAGTCGAGCAATAGTGCAGTGGGTTAAGCGCAGGTGGCACAAAGCGCAAGGACCAGTGTAAGGATACTGGTTCCAGCCCCCTGCACCCCACCTGAAGGGGAGTCACTTCACAAGCGGTGAAGCAGGTCTGCAGGTGTCTATCTTTCTATCCCCCTCTCTGTCTTCCTCATCTCTCTCCATTTCTCTCTGTCCTACCCAACAACAATGACATCAATAACAACAGCAATAATAACTACAACAATAAAACAACAAGGGCAACAAAAGGGAATAAATAAATTAAATAATTTTTTAAAAATTAGGGAGTCAGGCAGTAGCACAGCGAGTTAAGCACACATGGAGTAAAGTGCAAGGACCTGCATAAGGGGCCTGGTTAGAGTCCCAGTTGGAGCCCTAGGCTCCCCACGTGCAGGGAAGTCACATCAAAGGCGGTGAAGCAGGTCTGCAGTTGTCTGTCTTTCTCTCCCCCTCTCCATCTTCCCCTCCTCTCTCCATTTTTCTCTGTCCTATCCAACAACAATGTCATCAATAAAAACAATAATAATAACTACAGCAACAATATAAAACAAGAGTAACAAAAGGGAAAATAAATAAAATATTAAAAATTAAAAAAAAATGTTCCCATCACTAAAGTTCAACATAAAGTTTGAAATGAAAATGTGAGCTGATTCTAAAACCAAAAAATAATAAATCAAATAATGTATTGTAATATAATTGTTAACTCAAATACTATAATATATGCTTGATGGTAAAGAATTATCTGATGGGGGAGGCAGAGCAAAGATGGAGAATTTGGAGTCACTGCTACCATGAGCTCCAAGAGGAAACTTGCAACCAGGGATCTGGGGAATAGAGTAGGATACTGGGCTGTCTGTAGGAGGGTGAACAAGGGCTGGTCAGAGTGACACCAAATACAGTCCCATAACTCTCTCTTGGGCTGACAAAAGGAGGTCAGGGGGACAAAGGAAAATACTTTGATTATTTCTGAGCTCACCTCCGCCCTCCCAGTACCAGCCACCAGGGGCAGCCCAGCAGCTCCTAGAGAAGGCTCCCCGATAAGCTATTTTCTTTACCAAGATTCCTGCCTCACCAGGGATGTCATTCCAAGCCTTTTTCTTTAACTTCTCTCTCTGTCTCTCTTTTTTTTTTTTTTATGTGGATGGAGCTCTATTTGAGTGAGAAAATACCCAACCAAACAGCGTCTCATCCCTACTTTGTTTTTCTTTTTGGATACTTCTTACAATTGGCTGTCTTTGCTCAGGATGCCTGCAGCCAATTGAGTGGTCCAAGCTGAAGACTGACTGTTAGGGGTTTTCTACTCTATTTTATTACTACTATTATTATGCATATGTGACCCTTTTCCATCCACCTTCTTCAGGTGGACCAAAATTAACTGTCCTTGTGTTTTCTTTATTTATTATTTTTTTTTTTATTTAAGAAAGGAAAAATTAACAAAACCATAGGGTAGGAGGGGTACAACTCCACACAATTCCCACCACCCAATCTCCATATCCCACCCCCTCCCCTGATAGCTTTCCCATTCTCTATCCCTCTGGGAGCATGGATCCAGGATCATTGAGGGTTGCAGAAGGAAGAAGGTCTGGCTTCTGTAATTGCTTCCCCGCTGAACATGGGCGTTGACTGGTCGGTCCATACTCCCAGTCTGCCTCTCTCTTTCCCTAGTAGGGTGTGTCTCTGGGGAAGCTGAGCTCCAGCGTCCTTGTGTTTTCCATTGATAGGTGACTAGGTGTCCTATTCATTGTGAGAGGAACTTGTTTCTCTCTACCTTGTCTCTCCACTCTCCTTTTACTCTTCTCCTAGCTAATTGAAAACAAAAACAAAACAAGATAAACAACAAAAAAAACTCTTTCCTTTTACTCTTATTTTTTTTTACTTTTTTCTTCCTTCCTTCCTTTTTTTTATTCTCTTCTTCCTTCCTCCTTCTTTTGTTTTCTGAATTCACTGATGCTCACTTGTGAATTATTTTGGGGAATAAATCTGCCTTGAGTGGATTCAGTGTGTGTGTGTCTTCTCTACTTCCCTTAATCCCCTTTCTCTCCCTAAAATTTATAGTGTACAGTAGATTTTCATAAATGTCTATTCTTGATTTTCCTTTTTTCCAGTCTCTTACTTTTTCTTTTGTTGGGTTGCTATTTTTTCCTGGACTGGAGGTGTTGTTTGTCTAGAAGGTATTGGTTGAACTGCATCAATCCTTGCCACAGTTACTATTGTTGTAATTTATGAGGTTGGTAACTGCACTTGTCATAAAAGTCTTTAGTACAGCATGACTTGTACTCAAACACAACAACTGAACAACAACAGAACAGAAAAATAAAAACCACATCAATGAAAAAAATGGTTAAATCAAGAGCTAATAATGAAT